>NC_057806.1:260215561-260515561 GCF_018294505.1 Triticum aestivum | reverse complement strand
AATGGTTGGAATGGAATATCTCGGTCTCAACACATGAGTAGGTGGTTCTCTCTCAGAAAATGAATGTTGAAGTGTAGACACATTCTGATGGCTCTCCTTACTAATGAAGGAAGGGTGGAGGGGTATATATAGCCTCCACACAAAATCTAACCGTTACACACAATTTACTAAACTCGGTGGGAGCGAATCAAAAAACTCAGTCGGACCGATTCAGTTCAAAATGTGACCGGTAGGCATTTTGGTGGGACCGATACAATCAACTCGGTGGAACCGATGTGCTAGGGTTAGGGTAAAACCTCATCTCGGTTTGACCGATTACACAAACTCGGTGGGACCGATCTTGGTAGTAAGCAAAACAGAGAGTTGGTCAGGAAAACTCGGTGGGACCGATTGCTTATCTCGGTGGGACCAAAATAATTACAACAGGCAACAGAGAGTTTGCCAGCCCATCTCGGTGAGACCAAGATCCCATCGGTGAGACCGAATTGATTAGGGTTTCTGGCAGGGGCTATGTCATGTGAACTCGGTGGCGCCGAATAGAATATTTTGGCGGGGCCGAGTTTGACTTTTTATTTGGGACATATGTGGATATGAGAAAGTGGTTGAGGGCTTTGGAGCATATCACTAAGCACTTTGAGCAAGCAGGCCATTTAGCAACACCTCATCCCCTTTTAATAGTATTAGCTTTCCTATGGACTCAATGTGATCTTGGATCACTAAAATGAAAATGTAGAGTCTTGAGCTTTTGAGCTTGAGCGAATCCTTTGTTCTTAGCATCTTGCAGAGGTTCCATATCCTCTTGTCCATGCCACTCCATTTGTTGAACTTATCTGAAATATACTAGATGAAAATATTAGTCCAACAAGAGATATGTTGACATTAATTACCGAGACCACCCAGGGAGCACTTGTGCTTTCAATCTCCCCCTTTTTGGTAACTGATGACAACATACATCAAAGCTCTAGGTTAAGATATAGAGAATGGCAAGTAAAGCTTTGGAAGAACATGTAACATGCATAGGCTGCCCCTACATGTATGCAATATGTAACTATGGAATATGAGAGCATGTGAATGCATAGGCATGATAGAGCAAGCAATGAGTTACATGTATTTTGGCTATATGCATCAGAGCAAATGATGTGAATATAGGAATTGTCGCTTCATGTTCATGATTTCTTCTTGCAAACAATATGTACATCAGCAGGAGATCATCATGCACATGAATGTGATCCGTATGCTTACCTTGTGGTCTTGAGCTGTCTTAGGAAGAGATGAACCTGAGTAAGCAAGGTTAGATAACACAGATTTTTCTACCAAACATAGCAAGAACTACAAACCACAGGAGTACCAAGACTGGGATGACATGTAGAGAATGAGCACTAGGTTTTCCTATTGGATATAGACATGTCCCCAACGATAAAGATATGCAATGAATTCAAAATTTCCTTCCCTTAGATAGCTTTCTCCCCCTGAATCTTATATTGGATAATGGGAGAAAATAGGGACAAGAAAATTAGAGCACAAACATATAATAAACTAACATGTCTTTCCCCTTTAAAGACATGTGACTTCTCTCCTCTTGAACACCAAGCATCCGGGGTCTCTCTCTGTTTGATATGATTAAGCATTCTCCCCCTTTGAAGTACTCTCCCCCTTTTAAAGGGAATAAGCTTTGATGTGATCTCTCTTTCCCACTTTGACATCAATTTCCAAGAAGGGATCTTCTAGATTGTGAGTCAAAATAGGTCTGGTCCTTGAGCCACAGAGCAAAGCAGCATATAGAGTGTGATGCTGGTAGAGGACAAGAATAATCGAGTGGAGCTGGATTAATTATGCAGGATGCAAATGACAAAGTGTCTTCCCAGCATTGAAATCGGTAACACCGAGTTGTTAACTTTGGCGGCACCGAATTGGTTCGGTTAGACCGAAAGAGACAAACCGGTGTGTCCGAGTTCAACATAGAGAAAACAGTTGTCATCTCAGATCACTAGGCAAATAAGATCTCACAAGGATTTGCAAGGAATTAGCTGAAGGATTTGCAATGAATTGGATGCAGGGAATGCGGAACAAAACAAAGAAAAAGAAAAGAAATCTAGATGAAGGGAAACAAATATTCAAGATACAAATACAAGAATACAGAGAAACACTAGAGAACTTCATCTAGAATTGGACGGCGACAAAGTCACCTATGTTAGAGTATATTGACTGAGGAGTCAAGTGAAAACACTTGATCGTAGGTCATACTCACCATTTAAGCTCAAAATGGGTTACCATTTTTCGTTTAAGCATTTGATGTATTCGCATCTTGTTGAGTTGCTTTGACCCATGACTTGGGGTAAAGCTTCTCTAAGATGGAATAACATACCTTGGGTGGTGGTGTTGAACTTGATCATGTAGTTGATCTTGTGTGGGATGCTCAAGGTTGTTGTAGCTCATCAAAGATTGGGAGCACCACTTGTAGTTTGAGTTCATTTGCCTACATGGGTTAGTATTACAAGAAAGAGCACTTGTGTATCCAAATTGACAATCATGAATTTGATACCAAATGAAATTTGATATATATAGAAATGTTCAAATGATATGTTGAAAGGTTTCATGCTTACTTGTCTTCGGCCACCATATTGTAGAGACTTGGTGATGTAGAGATTGCTAAAGATGTGAGTGGTTTGCAATCTCATAGATTTTGATACATCCAAGTACCTACAAGGGTTAGATGGCATGCAAGGGTGCAAATATATCCAAGACATATGATCATCATCATAAGAAAAACATCAAGGCTTAGTCAAAGGCTCATGCCTTGCATGTATCCAAATGGAGTTTCTACTCCAAGTTTGAAGCATCAATAATGTTGAATTCACCTCTCAAATGGAAAAATACTTTCTAATCAAGCGGTTTGGTGAATATATATGCCAATTGCTTATCAGTACGAACATGCTTAAGGTCAATGCCCCCTTTAGCAACATGATCTAGAATGAAATGATGGCGAACTTCAATGAGCTTAGTTTGAGAATGTTGCATGGGATTATGAGCAATATTAATAGCACTTTCATTGTCACAATGGAATGGTCTATGTTTCACATAGATCCCACAATCTTTAAGAGTTTGGATCATCCAAAGTAACTGAGCACAACATGAACTGGAGGCAATGTATTCTGCTTCGGCGGTGGATAACGATACCGAGTTTTGTTTCTTGGAGGACAAAGAAACAAGAGATCTACCAAGAAATTGACAAGTACCCGAAGTGGACTTTCTATCAACCTTGTCACTAGCATAGTCCAAATCGGAGTAGCCACCAAGATCAAAAGAAGACCTCTTAGGATACCAAATGCCAAAATTAGGTGTCTGTATTAGGTATCTCATTATACTTTACACAGCCTTAAGATGACATTCTTTGGGGGCCGCTTGATATCGTGCACACATGCATACACTTAGCATGATATCGGGACGGGAGGCACATAGATATTATAATGTACCAATCATAGAGCGATAAACCTTTTGGTCAACTAGTTTGCCATCCTTGGTCAAGTCAAGATGTCCACTAGTAGGCATGCAGTTTTTCATACCTTTGCTTTCTTGCATGTTGAACTTCTTGAATAAGTCCTTACTATACTTTGTTTGAGAGACAAAGGCGCCTTCCTTAGTTTGCTTGATTTGCAAACCAAGAAAGAACTTGAGTTCACTCATCATATACATCTCAAACTTCTCCGACATTAGCTTCCCAAACTTTTCACTAAAATGAGGGTTAGTCGAACCAAATATGATATCATCAACATAAATTTGGCACACAAATAATTCATCATTAACCCTTTTAGTAAAAAGAGTAGAATAAGTCTTTCCAATCTCAAAGTCTTTTTCAATAAGTAACTTGGTCAAGCATTTGTACCATGCTCTAGGAGCTTGTTTAAGACCATAAAGAGCTTTGTGAAGTTTGTAAACATGATCGGGTTTCTTAGGTTTAACAAAGCCGGGTGGTTGTTTAACATAAACTTCCTCCTCAATTTCACAATTTAGAAAAGCACTTTTAATTTCCATTTTGTATAAGGTGATATCATGATGATTGGCATAGGCAAGTAAGATGCGGATGGACTCAATTCTAGCAATAGGGGCATATGTCTCACCATAGTCCATACCTTTTACTTGAGTGTAGCCTTAGGCAAGGAGACGTGCTTTGCTGTGAACTACTTGTCCATCTTTGTCTTGCTTGTTGCGAAACACCCATTTGGTATCGATGATGTCGTGGTTGTTGTTGGGCTTCTCGACCAATGTCCACACTTGGTTTCTCTCAAAGATGTGTAGCTCTTCGTGCATGGCATTTATCCAATCTGGATCTTCCAATGCTTCTTCATCCTTCATAGGTTCAATGCTAGAGATGCATTAATAATGTTCACAAAAATTGGCCAAACGAGTTTTAGAGCGAGTGATTCTCCCGGTTTGGATATCATTGAAGATTTGTTCGACGGGATGGTCTCTTGAGACTCTTGCTCGAACTCGTGGGAGCTTTTGTTTGGGTCGGGGTGGAGCATCTTCTTCATCATCTCGTTCTTCTTCTTGGCATTCTTCGTTGTTGACGTTGTCGTTATCTTGTCGAGGTGGAGAAGGAGGTTGATGAGGTTCATCTTGGTGTACTTACTCGTTTTCTTCATCTTGGCGTGTTCCACTTGTGGATGCTTCCATGTCAACTCTTGGTTCACCTTGTCGTGAGGTAGAAGCTTCCACTTGGACGGACGAGGTACTCTCCTTCACCTCCATTAGACGAATCTTGCCAATAGACAAGTCTTGGATTGCTTCCGAAGGTTCTTCTCTCCTAGATCAATTGGCAATTGATCTACTTGCGAGCCGTTAGATTCATCAAACTTCACATCTACCATCTCTTCAACCTTTCAGGTGAAGTTGTTGTAGACACGGTAAGTGTGAGAGATTGAGCCATAACCAAGTTGGAAACCCTCATGAGATCTAGGAGCAAATTTAGAACGACGATGCTTATCAAGAATATAACACTCTGAACCAAATACTCAAAAGTATCCAACTTGGGGCTTGTTACCGGTGAGAAGCTCGTATGTCGTCTTGCCGAGTAGCTTGTGAAGATACAAGCGATTTGTTGCATGACAAGCTGTCTCAACCGCTTCCGCCCAAAAGTGTCTTGGCGTCTTGTACTCATCAAGCTTCGTCTCGCCATCTCAATAAGTGTCCGGTTCTTCCTATCAACAACTCCATTTTGTTGAGGTGTGTACGTAGCCGAGAACTCATGTGAAATCCCTTCTTCATCAAGAAAGGTGTCCACATTTGTGTTCTTGAACTCCGTTCCATTGTCGCTTCAAACCTTCTTGATCTTCACTTCAAATTGATTTTGGGCCTTCCTAGTGAAGTTCTTGAGGATCTTTTGGACCTGCGATTTATCATCAAGAAAAAACACCCACGTAAATCTTGAAAAGTCATCGACTATGACTAGACCAAATGAGTTACCACCGAGACTTTTGTAGGCATTGGGACCAAAGAGATCCATATGAAGTAGCTCGAGCGGTCTTCCCGTGGTCATGATGTTCTTCACGAGATGACTTCCTCCAAAACAAATTCCAGCTTGACAAGCACTACACAATCTATCCTTGTCAAATATAACATCTTTTACTCCAAGGATATGATCACCTTTAATAAACTTATCAAGATTTCGCATGCCCACAAGACCTAATCTTCTATACCACAATCAACCTTTAGAAGATTTAGCAATTAAGCAAGTTCTAGGTTGAGCCTTTTTAGTGAAATCAACAATGTAAAGATCACCTCTACGTAAACCGGCAAATACCATATTGTGGTTATCTCTATGAAACACTTGGCAATCTACTTCAGTAAATAGGCCACTGAAACCAAAGTTAGCAAGTCTAGATACGAAAAGTAGATTATATCCGAGAGATTCAATGAGCATAACATTTTGTATGGAGATATCATGTAAGATGGCCACCTTACCAAGGCCAGCCACCTTACGCTTTGAGCTATCACGAAAAGTGACATACTTTCGAGGGTCGTTGTTTTCAGCAAGCTCACGAAACATATCCTTGTCTCCGGTCATGTGATCGGTACACCCACTATGATGAGGACATCAATACCATTGTTACACCCACAGCCCCTGCAGCTATACATACTGGACCAATTACTAGAGCTCATGCACGCCAATTGAATTATCAGGTACTTTTGTTTCTTGGTAATGATTCTAATGTTCATGAGAATATGATGCTGCCTAAATTGGATACATTTGTTTTGCTTACAAATGAAGGGCTTAGTATGGACAAGAAAGATGAACCTTGGAGCAAGTTCAAGCATGGAGATGATGTCATGCGCAAGGGGATCAAGAACGGAGTTACAAGTGATGATTTCAGGACTTTGAAGCCACCATAAGGGGTGCATCAAGCCTTGGACGTAATATACAAGATGCCACTTCATAAATTTTGTCCAGATGCTATTCTAGGTGTTGCGTCACCTTATAAAGGGGCCAGGCTCATATATTTTCGAAATACTTAAGTATAGGCTGTTTTTAGAGTCCGTATGTGTGGGGAAACAAGAGTTAGGGTTGGTTTCAGACCCCTCCTCCAAGGGCCACGAAATCCCCCCCCCCTCTTCCTCCATATATACAGCCATTAGGGCATCGTTTAGACTTTGGGGTTTTGCTTAGATTAAAGTTTGCCATAGCTGCAACTTCGCGTACTTTGTTTGTGTTCAACGACCAGACAAAGGTGTCACAGAACCCCACCTTTGATCAATAAAGCTTTCCTCTTATATTCGCAATATCCAGATTGCAATCTTAGTTTCTTGCTTGTTCTTCGTTTGCCTACAGGAAATAGACCTTCATGGTCAGGTTGATCGTGCTCCGGCGTGGTAAATAACCTCTCGGAGTTGGTTTAACGATTGCTAAGGCGCGACGTCCTCGCACGTTCATAGTCGGATCGTCAAACTCGACTTCCTCCAAAATGATAGCCACCATCTCATCGGAAGATGGGACACCTTTTCCTCTATCAAGTGGTATCATCTTTCCAGGTTGCTCGGTGAGATTTTACAGTTTTATGTAGTTTAGATCGAGTGTGTTCTTCATACCTACAGTCCACGCAAAAGCCAAGAAAAATTAGGGTTAGTTCATCCTATCCGAACCCATCTGAGCCTTTGCATAATCTTTTCTGTATTTGCTTTGTTGAATTTGTGGTTGTATAGTTGTGTCAAGTTGCTGGTCTTAGCGTCTAGTCCTTTAGAGTTTCGAGTTCTGTTCACAGGTCGTCACATCGCCGCTGCCATATATCACCACTGCATTATCTTCATCGTTGCTGCCGTATACCACCACCGCACCAACTTCATCAGTGATGCCATATACCACCATGACATATTCACCGCCAATCCAAGTCCATATACACCACCACATATCCGCCGCCATCACGCCAATCCGAGTCCACCTGCAACATATATCCGTCACCAGTCCGAGTTCCACCAGATTCATCTCCGCCACCAGTCTTAGTCCGAGTCTAGTATTTGTTGCTTTGTTTTCGAGTTCCAGATCACGCGATACTTCGAGTCGTGACAGAGTAGGACTCCCGAGATTCCGTGCTACCCACAGTACAAAAATAGTTCCGAACTCAAAAAAACTAAGTCTGGGAAATTCTGGCTAGGCAGTTTTTAGACCATTTGTAGACTTTTTCGAAGAAAATTTGTTGCGGAGCAAAAAAAGAGGAAAAAAGTGCAAAAAAAATCAGAGTGTGCTCCTCCCTTGTTTACGTGGAGCGCCATGATTTTGTTAGTGTTCTAGGCTCGCGTCTCTAGCACGGTCTAGACTAGGACCAGCACAGTACCGTCGTTGAGCGTTTATTCAACTTTGCATCTCTGAATTGATTATTGCTTAACCTTTTTGTTACCATATAATAAGCCTTCCTAGCTCCACATACATCTACGGTGTGCGTTTGACTCTCCCTGGTAATCGCTCTATCCAAGCTTTGAGAGTTTTCAATACGATGGTTGCTGATCACCGACTGCTGCTAGGTTTGTGATTTGCTTGACGGATTTGTGACATCCACCACCACCTCTTGTTAGTAGTCTGTAGGATCATATTCTTGTGTGTTTCTATTGCTGCTAACCATGGCAGGATCACAAGCCGATGAGACTGACTGGGAGAACATGACGAATAAGGAGTTGCATGATAAGTTTGAGCAAATGATGAGTGGACAGGTGGAAGATGTGCTAAATAGATTTGAAGAGGCCATGGAGAAAATAGATGGCATGGACAAGATGTTTGAAACAAAGCTCGATAACAAGTTTAATGAATTGCTCATGTGTCTTCCACCACGACCACCGGCTGCCCTTAACGCACCTCTACAACAACAACAACAACGACGACGACGTCGCCTTCCAAATCAAGTGGGACGAGCACAACGCGTTCCCATTGACCCTGGGCAAAATTCTAGTGCCGCTGCTGATGCTTCTGTCGCTCCTGCTGCTACTGCAGAGGTGGAGGACCATTACGAGGATGAGGTTGATAAAAATCAGAACTACATGCAACCACCAGCACCACCACCACCAGGTCGTCCTCAGGTATATCATCGCAACGATAGGGTTGCACCACCATATGAGGTACAAGATCATGACCATCTTCCTAAACTGAAATTGAATATTCCACCATTTGAGGGTAGATATGTTCCTGATATATATCTTACTTGGGAGTTAGAAACTAAATAACGTTTTACATGTTTACAATATCCTAAGGAGAGACGTGTTCCTGCTGCTATTTGTGCTTTCACTAGTTTTGCATGTGTTTGGTGGTCTGAACATTGTAGATTATATCCCATTCCAACTACTTGGGCTGCTTTGAAAGATGTTATGTGTACTCGTTGGGTTCCACGTTATTATCAACGTGAATTACTTCAAAAATTGCAGCGCTTAAGACAAGGAAAAAATTCTGTAGAAGAATATTATTAGGAATTACAAACTGGCATGATTAGATGTGGTATTGTTGAGGAGAATGAGGCTATGCTTGCACGTTTTATGGGTGCATTAAATAGAGAGATTCAGACCATTCTAGAGCATAAGGAGTATACTAATATCACTCGTTTATTCCATCTTGCTTGTAAAGCTGAACGTGAAGTGCAGGATCGACAGGCATTGGCGCGAACTAACTTTTCTGCAGGTCAATCTTCATCATGGACACCACGTGCATCCTGTACTTCCACTACACCAGCACCTCCATCAGGTGCCACCTCCGCCCGTGATACAAGAAAGCAGGCACAGCCACCACTATCTGCCAAGAGCGCAACTGTCGGGCCTGCGTAGAGCTCTTCTTCTTCCATGGCATCAATAGGGCACACAAGTGATATTATTTTTCATCGTTGTAAGGGAAGAGGACATTTTGCGAGAGAATGCAAATCTGAGGATGGTGGGTATGAGTCCGCTAGTGACTATGATGAGGAGACTTTGGATCTTATTACACATGAAGAACACAGTGGAGATGATTCTGATCAAGAGATGCAATACATGGCTGCTGAAGATGCTGACAGGTATGAATGTTTAGTTGCCCAACATGTTTTGAGTGTGCAGGTTACACAAGCTGAGCAAAATAAGAGGCATAATTTGTTCCATACAAAGGGAGTTGTGAAGGAACATACTGTTCGCGTCATCATAGATGGAGGGTGCTGCAATAACCTGGCTAGCATGGAGATGGTGGAGAAGCTATCTCTCACCACAAGACCACATCCACATCCTTACTACATCCAATGGTTGAACAACAGCGTCAAGGTTAATGTAACACGTACTGTTCGTGTGCATTTTAGTATCTCTACATATGGTGATTATGTTGATTGTGATGTGGTACCCATGCAAGCATGTTCCTTATTACTTGGTAGACCATGGCAATTTGATAAAAATTCTGTACACCATGGTAGAAACAATCATTATACTCTTGTTCATAAGGATAAAAATATTACTTTGCTTCCTATGACTCCTGATTCCATTTTGAAAGATGATGTTAATAGAGCTAATAAAGAAAAACAGGAGAAAAATAAGAGTGAAAATCATATTGTGGCAAAAGAGTTTGAGAAACAAATGAAGCCTAATAATAAACCATCTTGTGTTGTTTCTGAAATTAAATTGAAAAGTGCATGTTTACTTGCCACCCAATCTGATATTGATGATCTAGATTTTAGCAAATCTGTTTGCTATGTTTTTGTGTGCAAAGAGGCATTATTTTCATTCGAGGACATGCCTTCCTCTTTGCCTCCTGTTGTCACTAACATTTTGCAGGGGTTCGCTGACGTCTTTCCACAAGACGTGCCACTGGGATTACCACCTATTCAAGGGATTGAGCATCAAATTGACTTAATTCCTGGTGCATCATTACCCAACCGTGCGCCATACTGTACCAATCCAGAGGAGACAAAGGAGATTATGCGTCAAGTATAGGAGCTGCTCGACAAAGGTTATATACGTGAATCCCTTAGTCCTTGTGTTGTTCCTATCGTTTTAGTGCCGAAAAAGGATGGTACGTCGCGTATGTGCGTAGATTGTAGATGCATTAATAATATTACTATTCGTTATCGTCATCCTATTCCTAGGCTAGATGATATGCTTGATGAATTGAGTGGCTCTACAATATTCTCCAAAGTTGATTTGCGTAATGGATACCATCAAATTCGTATGAAATTGGGAGATGAATGGAAAACAACATTTAAAACTAAGTTTGGATTATATGAGTGGTTAGTCATGCCTTTTGGGTTAACTAATGCACCTAGTACTTTCATGAGATTAATGAATGAAGTTTTACGTGCTTTCATTGCATGATTTGTGGTAGTTTACTTTGATGACATATTGATTTATAGCAAATCTTTGGAGGAACATTTGGAACATTTATGTGCTGTTTTTATTGCTCTACGTGATGCACGTTTGTTTGGTAACCTTGGGAAGTGCACCTTCTGCACCGACCAAGTATCTTTTCTTGGTTATGTTGTTACTCCACAGGGAATTGAAGTTGATAAAGCCAAGATTGAAGCTATTGAGAGTTGGCCGCAGCCCAAAACGGTCACACAAGTGATGAGTTTTCTTGGCCTCGCTGGATTCTATAGGCGTTTTTTGAGAGATTTCAGCACCATTGCTGCACCTCTCAATGGGCTTACAAAGAAGGATGTGCCTTTTGTTTGGGGTACCGCACAGGAAGAAGCCTTCACAGTATTGAAAGATAAGTTGACACATGCTCCTTTACTCCAACTTCCTGATTTTAATAAGACTTTTGAGCTTGAATGTGATGCTAGTGGAATTGGATTAGGAGGTGTGTTATTACAAGATGGCACACCTGTTGCATACTTTTCTAAAAAATTGAGTGGGCCTAGTCTGAACTATTCTACTTTTGATAAAGAATTATATGCTCTTGTTCGAACCTTAGAAACATGGCAACATTATTTATGGCCCAATGAATTTGTTATACATTCTGATCATGAATCTTTGAAACACATTTAAAGTCAAGCAAAACTCAACCGTAGACATGCTAAATGGGTTGAATTCATTGAGACTTTCCCTTATGTCATTAAACACAAGAAGGGTAAAGGAAATGTTATTGTTGATGCATTGTCTCGTCGTTATACTATGCTTTCACAACTTGATTTTAAAATATTTGGTTTGGAGACCATCAAAGATCAATATGTGCATGATGCTGATTTTAAAGATGTATTGCAGAATTGTAAGGAAGGGAAAACTTGGAACTAGTTCGTTCTTAACGATGGATTTGTGTTTCGTGCTAACAAGCTATGCATTCCAGCTAGCTCCGTTCATCTTTTGTTGTTGCAGGAGGCGCATGGAGGAGGATTAATGGGACAATTTGGCGTCAAGAAGACGGAGGATATACTTGCTACACATTTCTTTTGGCCAAAGATGAGACAAGATGTTGAGTGTTTTGTTGCTCGCTGCACTACATGTCAAAAAGCTAAGTCACAACTCAATCCTCATGGTTTATATATGCATTTGCCTGTACCTAGTGTTCCTTGGGAGGATATATCTATGGACTTTGTTTTAGGTTTACCTCGAACAAAGAAGGGGAGGGATAGCATATTTGTTGTCGTGGATAGGTTCTCGAAAATGGCACACTTTATACCATGTCATAAAAGCGATGATGTTGTTAATGTTGCTGATTTGTTCTTTCATAAATTATTTGCTTGCATGGTGTGCCAAATACTATTGTTTCAGATCGTGATACTAAATTTCTTAGCCACTTTTGGAGATGTTTATGGGCTAAGTTGGGGACTAAACTACTTTTTAGTACAACTTGTCACCCCCAAACTGATGGACAAACTGAAGTAGTCAATAGAACATTGTCTACTATGCTTAGGGCTGTTTTGAAGAATAATAAGAAAATGTGGGAAGAATGCTTGCCTCATATTGAATTTGCTCGTAATCGTTCATTGCATTCTAATACTAAGATGTGCCCTTTTGAAATTGTGTATGGTTTCCTACCTCGTGCACCTATTGATTTGTTGCCTCTTCCATCTTCGGAGATGGATATTTTTTATGCTAAAGAACGAGCTGAATTGATTTTAAAAATGCATGAGTTAACTAAGGAAAACATTGAGCGTATGAATGCTAAATATAAACTTGCTGGAGATAAGGGTAGAAAACATGTTGTGTTTGCACCTGGAGATCTTGTTTGGTTACATTTGCATAAGGATAGATTTCTTAATTTGCGCAAATCAAAGCTAATGCCACGTGCTGCTGGTCCTTTTAAGGTGTTAGAGAAAATAAATGATAATGCATATAAACTTGAGCTGCCTGCAGATTTTGGGGTTAGTCCCACTTTTAACATTGCAGATTTGAAGCCTTATTTGGGTGAGGAAGATGAGCTTTTGTCGAGGATGACTTCATTTCAAGAAGGGGAGGATGATGAGGACATCAATACCATTGTCACACCCACAACCCCTGCAACTATACATACTGGACCAATTACTAGAGCTTGTGCACGCCAATTGAATTATAAGGTACTTTTGTTTCTTGGTAATGATTCTAATGTCCATGAGAATATGATGTTGCCTAAATTGAATACATTCGTTTTGCTTACAAATGAAGGGCCTAGTTTGGACAAGAAAGATGAACCTTGGAGCAAGTTCAAGCATGGAGATGATGGCATGCGCAAGGGGATCAAGAACGGAGTTACAAGTGATGATTTCAGGACTTTGAAGCCACCATAAGGAGTGCATGAAGCCTTGGACGAAATATACAAGATGCCACTTCATAAATTTCGTCCAAAGGCTATTCTAGGTGATGCGTCACCTTATTATTGGGCCAGGCCCATGTATTGTCGAAATACTTAAGTATAGGCTATATTTAGAGTCCGTATGTGTGGGGAAACAAGAGTTAGGGTTGGTTTCGGACCCCTCCTCCAAGGGCCACGAAATTCCCCCCTCTTCCTCCATATATACAGCCCTTAGGGCGTCGTTTAGACTTTGGGTTTTTGTTTAGATTAAAGTTTGCCATAGCTACAACTTCCTGTACTTCGTTTGGGTTCAACGACCAGACAAAGGCGTCACAGAACCCCACCTTTGATCAATAAAGCTTTCCTCTTATATTCGCAATATCCAGATTGCAATCTTAGTTTCTTGTTTGTTCTTCGTTTGCCTGCAGGAAATAGACCTTCGTGGTCAGGTTGATCGTGCTCCGGCTTGGTCAATAACCTCTCGGAGTTGGTTTAGCGATTGCTAAGGCGCGACGTCCTCGCACGTTCGTAGTCGGATCATCAAAGTCGACTTCTTCCAAAATGATAGCCATCATCTCATCGAAAGACGAGACACCTTTGCCTCTATCACACTATCAAGAATCCATTCCTTTCCTCCAGCCATGTAGCCACGAATATTAGCCATAAGACCAAAGTGTCTCATAGACTCATCGAGATCGAAGTCACTATCACCATCCTCATCATAGTATCCATGTTCAACATCGTCTTGTGATGGATCAATTCCTAGAGAGGGTAATTCATTAGATAAATGGTCATCACAATAGTCATCTTTATGAATTCTAATGGCTTCTGAGATGATATTGCTAGTGATTCCAAAATCTCCTTTGGCACGCATAAGATTAGTAAGCTCAAATAGACAGTCACCTAGTTTGGGATCATTCGAACTCACTCAAGGCAATAGATTTATGAAAAAATTCATCCATGTTTTGCAAGAAATAGTTTGGAAATCGTTCCTCAAGAAATCTCCATATGGTGTAGGCACAATCAAGAGCAGACAAGCTAGCAAACAAGTTTCTAGGCAATCCTCTAGTGATTAAATTGACAGTTCTAAGATTACGGATCATATCAATAGACTCATCAATGGTAGGATACAAGGGGTCAACAAGGTGCGCACGAGGAGTAGTAATGTACTTGTTCAAGTGATATTCAATGAAAATCTCAAGCACCTCAATTTTCCACTCATGAAAGAACTCTCCATCAAGTATAGGCACTCTACGTCTAAGACTCCCCAAAGTAGACTCATCCATCTTCCTCCAAAGGTGTTTCAACCAAAGCACGGGAGGCCAATGCTCTGATACCAATTGAAAGGAATCGAGAAGAGGTGTCTAAAAGGGGGTGAATAGACTCTTAGCAAAGAAAAGTAGCAGTTTTTAGTTTCTTTAAGAAAAGGTGGAGTTTTAGCAAAAGTTTAACCATTCACAATACATTCAAGCAAGCATGGGAAGAGTATATGAGCAGCGGAAAGTAAAGCATGCAATTTGCAAGATAGTAAAGGGATGGGATTGGAGTGTGCCTTCTTCTTAAAGATTCGGCAGACCCTTCGGTTTCCCGCCCATGTCGGGTTGCCGCGATGCAGCTTCCGGAAGCCGGCATAGAGTGGGTGTTGTCGGACCCGGCGGCCACTAGCTTCATCAACATTAGCCGCATTCTCAGGGGGTGAAACTGCGAAGGCCCCCCTGCTTGAAGCCAGTGATCCTTCACAACTTTGGGGACTACTGTCGTGGGGATGGACCCCGTGAAGGCAATGGAACTCAGATCCCTTTCAAAACATCGAGGCTAGCAACGCCCCTCGACCCGGCTTGCCCTTGGCCGGATTTCCAGTGCAACATGACCAAGTCCCGCAACGCTAGTCAAGCCGACTGGCGCATGCCGGTCGATCCCAGGAAGTCAAGCCTTCATCAACAAGCAAGCACAATGATAGTACGCTCCTCAATCCGGCCACGGGTCAGCTCCTGTCCCGTCCAAGGCGTACGACCGAACAAGTCCCCATGATGGGATGAACAAGGCTACAGTGGCCCACCTTCCCCACTGACCCGTGCGAGCATGGCAACAGTGGACCACCAATCCCGCTAACCAGGGCAGGCATGGCTACAATGCATCCCTGTCCTACTGACGCAAGCCGATCGCAACCAGGCGATGCGCCACTGTAGCCAAGCCGGCTCAACCACTACGTGGCGCACGACAAGATGGGGAATAGTGCCCTCTGGCACACGGGTCCTGCTCCCGGAGAACCCCGCATACCCTGGTAACTGCCGGGTCCCAGTTCCGTCTTCCTAGACACTGACATCCCGGCCTCACGGCCATGTAACTTTACCATTGTAACCCTGGGGGTTTGACCTATAAAACCCCCAGGAGGCCTCCACGCACGAGAGAGAGCACATACGATCTGATCACCAGTAGAACACACAAACTAGGAGAGGGAACAGCCTATGCTCTAGCCTGTCTTCCTTCCTCCACAAAATAGCTCTAAGAGCAAGCCTGTATCATCCACATATAAACCACACTCGGCAGGACTAGGGGTGTTATCTCTCCGTAGAGCCCCAAACCTGGGTATGTCTTGCGTCCCTCGCTCTCTCATGCCGACCTCACCTTCGGAGCCCACCGGTGCCCTTGAGCCTATCCCTCTCATTAGCCATCCCTTCGCATCTTGCCGTGCACCCACCACGACACATGCTGTCGGATTCCGGGCTCCGCAGACCCTGGATAGATTCGAACTCTAGGGTGCATGCGAAGAACTCAACCTCCCCAGTCTGCCTACTCGTCGATCTCATGGCCTAGCTCGATGAACAGGAAGGAAATGGGACAAGGCAGTTTACCTAGGTTCAGGCCATCTTGCGGTGTAAAACCCTACTCCTGCTTTGTGGTGGATTAGCCTGAAGGTGGGCTGAGGATGAACAAGTACATTGGAAGAACAACCTCAGGAGGTGTGTTCTTGTGTTGGTGAGGGAAATGATGGTCTGATCGATCCGTCCTCCTCTATGGTGGTGGCTATGCTATATTTATAGTGGCCTTGGTCCTCTTCCTCCAAAATGAAGGCGGGAAGCGACCCGACAACGGCCAAATTCAAAGGGAGACAACTAGTACATCTTATCTTGACGAAAGGCAGTCTTCGCCTGCAAAGCTTCTGCTCATGACACCATGGTGGGCTCGGCAACAACCTCTGTCCTGCCATCCTGGCGCTTTGGTCTTGTTGCATGGAAATGGAAATCTTTAGCTAATTCCTCGGGACTCCTCGCCTTCACTTGCCTTCTTAGCACCCAAGAGGAAACTGTTGTACTGCGCCCGCCGGCGCCCTCCTGGCCTGGGTCATCGTGGCTTGCGTCATCCGAACCTCATGAGGTGAGGGCTTGCATAGAAATCTCCTCTCCTCAGCAGCCAGCCTGAGGAGGCCGCTCCTTCTGGAGGTCTTGACATCGTCCGCCTCGTGAGGCTTGGCCCCTCGCCAGGGTCTTGTGTTGTTGATGCGGAAGGTGGGTCGTACCAGGCCGTCGATGGAGCTACGTCGTGGGCCGCAGGCAGGCAAGTCCAGTTACTCTCATTCCCAAAACGCCAAGAGTAGCCACGTGAAAGGGATCGAGAAGAGGTGTCTAGAGGGGGATGAATAGACTCTTGGCAAAGAAAAGTAGGAGTTTTTAATTTCTATAAGTTAAGGTGGAGTTTTAGCACAAGTTTAACCATTCACAATACATTCAAGAAAGCATGGCAAGAGTATATGAGCAGCGGTATGTAAAGCATGTAATTTGCACGATAGTAAAGGGATGGGATTGGAGTGTGCAAACGCAATTGGAGACTCGGAGATTTTTGGCGTGGTTCCGATAGGTGGTGCTATCATACATCCACGTTGATGGAGACTTCAACCCACGAAGGGTAACGGTTGCGTGACTCCACGGAGGGCTCCACCCACGAAGGGTCCACGAAGAAGCAACCTTGTCTATCCAACCATGGCCATCGCCCACGAAGGACTTGCCTCACTAGGGTAGATCATCACAAAGTAGGCGATCTCCTTGCCCGTACAAACTCCTTGGTTCAACTACACAATCTTGATGGAGGCTCCCAAGTGACACCTAACCGATCTAGGAGACACCACTCTCCAAAAGTTAATAGACGGTGTGTTGATGATGAACTCCTTGCTCTTGTGCTTCAAATGATAGTCTCCCCAACAGTAAACTCTCTCTCACAGATTTGGATTTGGTGGAAAGATGATTTGAGTGGAAAGCAACTTCGGGAAGGCTAGAGATCAAGATTCAAATGGTTGGAATGGAATATCTCGGTCTCAACACATGAGTAGGTGGTTCTCTCTTAGAAAATGAATGTTGAAGTGTAGACACATTCTGATGGCTCTCCTTACTAATGAAGGAAGGGTGGAGGGGTATATATAGCCTCCACACAAAATCTAACCGTTACACACAATTTACTAAACTCGGTGGGACCGAATCAAAAAACTCGGTCGGACCGATTCAGTTCAAAATGTGACCGGTAGGCATTTCGGTGGGACCGATACGATCAACTCGGTGGAACCGATGTTCTAGGGTTAGGGTAAAACCTCATCTCGGTTTGACCGATTACACAAACTCGGTGGGACCGATCTTGGTAGTAAGCAAAATAGAGAGTTGGTCAGGAAAACTCGGTGGGACCGATTGCTTATCTCGGTGGGACCGAAATAATTACAACAGGCAATAGAGAGTTTGCCAGCCCATCTCGGTGAGACCGAGATCCCATCGGTGAGACCGAATTGATTAGGGTTTCTGGCAGGGGCTATGTCATGTGAACTCGGTGGCGCCGAATAGAATATTTTGGCGGGGCCGAGTTTGACTTTTTATTTGGGACATATGTGGATATGAGAAAGTGGTTGAGGGCTTTGGAGCATATCACTAAGCACTTTGAGCAAGCAGGCCATTTAGCAACACCTCATCCCCTTTTAATAGTATTAGCTTTCCTATGGACTCAATGTGATCTTGGATCACTAAAATGAAAATGTAGAGTCTTGAGCTTTTGAGCTTGAGCGAATCCTTTGTTCTTAGCATCTTGCAGAGGTTCCATATCCTCTTGTCCATGCCACTCCATTTGTTGAACTTATCTGAAATATACTAGATGAAAATATTAGTCCAACAAGAGATATGTTGACATTAATTACCGAGACCACCCAGGGAGCACTTGTGCTTTCAATCTCCCCCTTTTTGGTAACTGATGACAACATACATCAAAGCTCTAGGTTAAGATATAGAGAATGGCAAGTAAAGCTTTGGAAGAACATGTAACATGCATAGGCTGCCCCTACATGTATGCAATATGTAACTATGGAATATGAGAGCATGCGAATGCATAGGCATGATAGAGCAAGCAATGAGTTACATGTATTTTGGCTATATGCATCAGAGCAAATGATGTGAATATAGGAATTGTAGCTTCATGGTCATGATTTCTTCTTGCAAACAATATGTACATCAGCAAGAGATCATCATGCACATGAATGTGATGCATATGCTTACCTTGTGGTCTTGAGCTGTCTTAGGAAGAGATGAACCTGAGTAAGCAAGGTTAGATAACACAGATTTTTCTACCAAACATAGCAAGAACTACAAACCACAAGAGTACCAAGACTGGGATGACATGTAGAGAATGAGCACTAGGTTTTCCTATTGGATATAGACATGTCCCCAAGGATAAAGATATGCAATGAATTCAAAATTTCCTTCACTTAGATAGCTTTCTCCCCCTGAATCTTATATTGGATAATGGGAGAAAATAGGGACAAGAAAATTAGAGCACAAACATATAATAAACTAACATGTCTTTCCCCTTTAAAGACATGTGACTTCTCTCCTCTTGAACACCAAGCATCCAGAGTCTCTCTCCGTTTGATAGGATTAAGCATTCTCCCCCTTTGAAGTACTCTCCCCCTTTTAAAGGGAATAAGCTTTGATGTGATCTCTCTTTCCCACTTTGACATCAATTTCCAAGAAGGGATCTTCTGGATTGTGAGTCAAAATAGGTCTGGTCCTTGAGCCACAGAGCAAAGAAACATATAGAGTGTGATGCTGGTAGAGGACAAGAATAATCGAGTGGAGCTGGATTAATTATGCAGGATGCAAATGACAAAGTGTCTTCCCAGCATTGAAATCGGTAACACCGAGTTGTTTACTTTGGCGGCACCGAATTGGTTCGGTTAGACCGAAAGAGACAAATCGGTGTGTCCGAGTTCAACATAGAGAAAACAGTTGTCATCTCAGATCACTAGGCAAATAAGATCTCACAAGGATTTGCAAGGAATTAGCTGAAGGATTTGCAATGAATTGGATGCAGGGAATGCAGAACAAAACAAAGAAAAAGAAAATAAATCTAGATGAAGGGAAACAAATATTCAAGATACAAATGCAAGAATACAGAGAAACACTAGAGAACTTCATCTAGAATTGGACGGCGACAAAGTCACCTATGTTAGAGTATATTGACTGAGGAGTCAAGTGAAAACACTTGATCATAGGTCATACTCACCATTTAAGCTCAAAATGGGGTTACCATTTTTCGTTTAAGCATTTGATGTATTCGCATCTTGTTGAGTTGCTTTGACCCATGACTTTGGGTAAAGCTTCTCTAAGATGGAATAACATACCTTGGGTGGTGGTGTTGAACTTGATCATGTAGTTGATCTTGTGTGGGATGCTCAAGGTTGTTGTAGCTCATCAAAGATTGGGAGCACCACTTGTAGTTTGAGTTCATTTGCCTACATGGGTTAGTATTACAAGAAAGAGCACTTGTGCATCCAAATTGACAATCATGAATTTGATACCAAATGAAATTTGATATATATAGAAATGTTCAAATGATATGTTGAAAGGTTTCATGCTTCCTTGTCTTCGGCCACCATATTGTAGAGACTTGGTGATGTAGAGATTGCTAAAGATGTGAGTGGTTTGCAATCTCATAGATTTTGATACATCCAAGTACCTACAAGGGTTAGATGGCATGCAAGGGTGCAAATATATCCAAGACATATGATCATCGTCATAAGAAAAACATCAAGGATTAGTCAAAGGCTCATGCCTTGCATGTATCCAAATGGAGTTTCTACTCCAAGTTTGAAGCATCAATAATGTCCAATTCACCTCTAAAATGGAAAAATACTTTCTAATCAAGCGGTTTGGTGAAAATATCTGCCAATTGCTTATCAGTACGAACATGCTTAAGGTCAATGCCCCCTTTAGAAACATGATCTCGAATGAAATGATGGCGAACTTCAATGAGCTTAGTTTGAGAATGTTGCACGGGATTATGAGCAATCTTAATAGCACTTTCATTGTCACAAAGCAATGGTCTATGTTTCACATAGATCCCACAATCTTTAAGAGTTTGGGTCATCCAAAGTAACTGAGCACAACATGAACTGGAGGCAATGTATTCTGCTTCGGTGGTGGACAAGGATACCGAGTTTTGTCTCTTGGAGGACCAAGAAACAAGAGATCTACCAAGAAATTGACAAGTACCCGAAGTGGACTTTCTATCAACCTTGTCTCTAGCATAGTCCAAATCGGAGTAGCCACCAAGATCAAAAGAAGACCTCTTAGGATACCAAATGCCAAAATTAGGTGTCTGTATTAGGTATCTCATTATACTTTGACAGCCTTAAGATGACATTCTTTGGGGGCCGCTTGATATCGTGCACACATGCATACACTTAGCATGATATCGGGATGGGAGGCACATAGATATTATAATGAACCAATCATAGAGCGATAAACCTTTTGGTCAACTAGTTTGCCATCCTTGGTCAAGTCAAGATGTCCACTAGTAGGCATGCAGTTTTTCATACCTTTGCTTTCTTGCATGTTGAACTTCTTGAATAAGTCCTTACTGTACTTTGTTTGAGAGACAAAGGCGCCTTCCTTAGTTTGCTTGATTTGCAAACCGAGAAAGAACTTGAGTTCACTCATCATATACATCTCAAACTTCTTCGACATTAGCTTCCCAAACTTTTCACTAAAATGAGGGTTAGTCGAACCAAATATGATATCATCAACATAAATTTGGCACACAAATAATTCATCATTAACCCTTTTAGTAAAAAGAGTAGAATAAGTCTTTCCAATCTCAAAGCCTTTTTCAATAAGTAACTTGGTAAAGCATTTGTACCATGCTCTAGGAGCTTGTTTAAGACCATAAAGAGCTTTGTGAAGTTTGTAAACATGATCGGGTTTCTTAGGTTTAACAAAGCCGGGTGGTTGTTTAACATAAACTTCCTCCTCAATTTCACAATTTAGAAAAGCACTTTTAATTTCCATTTTGTATAAGGTGATATCATGATGATTGGCATAGGCAAGTAAGATGCGGATGGACTCAATTCTAGCAACAGGGGCATATGTCTCACCATAGTCCATACCTTTTACTTGAGTGTAGCCTTAGGCAACGAGACGTGCTTTGCTGCGAACTACTTGTCCATCTTCGTATTGCTTGTTGCGAAACACCCATTTGGTATCGATGATGTCGTGGTTGTTGTTGGGCTTCTCGACCAATGTCCACACTTGGTTTCTCTCAAAGATGTGTAGCTCTTCGTGCATGGCATTTATCCAATCTGGATCTTCCAATGCTTCTTCATCCTTCATAGGTTCAATGCTAGAGATGCATGAATAATGTTCACAAAAATTGGCCAAACGAGTTTTAGAGCGAGTGATTCTCCGGTTTGGATATCATTGAAGATTTGTTCAACGGGATGGTCTCTTGAGACTCTTGCTCGAACTCGTGGGAGCTTTTGTTTGGGTCGGGGTGGAGCATCTTCTTCATCATCTCGTTCTTCTTCTTGGCGTTCTTCGTTGTTGACGTTGTCGTTATCTTGTCGAGGTGGAGAAGGAGGTTGATGAGGTTCATCTTGGTGTACTTACTCGTTTTCTTCATCTTGGCGTGTTCCACTTGTGGATGCTTCCATGTCAACTCTTGGTTCACCTTGTCGTGAGGTAGAAGCTTCCACTTGGACGGACGAGGTACTCTCCTTCACCTCCATTAGACGAATCTTGCCAATAGACAAGTCTTGGATTGCTTCCGAAGGGTCTTTGTCTCCTAGATCAATTGGCAATTGGTCTACTTGCGAGCCGTTAGATTCATCAAACTTCACATCTACCATCTCTTCAACCTTTCAGGTGAAGTTGTTGTAGACACGGTAAGTGTGAGAGATTGAGCCATAACCAAGTTGGAAACCCTCATGAGATTTAGGAGCAAATTTAGAACGATGATGCTTATCAAGAATATAAAACTTTGAACCAAATACTCAAAAGTATCCAACTTGGGGCTTGTTACCGGTGAGAAGCTCATATGCCGTCTTGCCGAGTAGCTTGTGAAGATACAAGCGATTTGTTGCATGACAAGCTGTCTCAACCGCTTCCGCCCAAAAGTGTCTTGGCGTCTTGTACTCATCAAGCTTCGTCTCGCCATCTCAATAAGAGTCCGTTTCTTCCTCTCAACAACTCCATTTTGTTGGGGTGTGTACGTAGCCGAGAACTCATGTGAAATCCCTTCTTCGTCAAGAAAGGTGTCCACATTTGTGTTCTTGAACTCCGTTCCATTGTCGCTTCGAACCTTCTTGATATTCACTTCAAATTGATTTTGAGCCTTCCTAGTGAAGTTCTTGAAGATCTTTTGGACCTGCGATTTATCATCAAGAAAGAACACCCACGTAAATCTTGAAAAGTCATCGACTATGACTAGACCAAATGAGTTACCACCGAGACTTTTGTAGGCATTGGGACCAAAGAGATCCATATGGAGTAGCTCGAGCGGTCTTCCCGTGGTCATGATGTTCTTCACGAGATGACTTCCTCCAAAAAAAATTCCAGCTTGACAAGCACTACACAATCTATCCTTGTCAAATATAACATCCTTTACTCCAAGGATATGATCACCTTTAATAAGCTTATCAAGATTTCGCATGCCCACATGACCTAATCTTCTATACCACAATCAACCTTTAGAAGATTTAGCAATTAAGCAAGTTCTAGGTTGAGCCTTTTTAGTGAAATCAACAATGTAAAGATCACCTCTACGTAAACCGGCAAATACCATATTGTGGTTATCTCTATGAAACACTTGGCAATCTACTTCAGTAAATAGGACACTGAAACCAAAGTCAGCAAGTCTAGATACGAAAAGTAGATTATATCCAAGAGATTCAATGAGCATAACATTTTGTATGGAGCTATCATGTGAGATGGCCACCTTACCAAGGCCAGCCACCTTACGCTTTGAGCTGTCACCAAAAGTGACATACTTTCGAGGGCCGTCGTTTTCAGCAAGCTCACGAAACATATCCTTGTCTCCGGTCATGTGATCGGTACACCCACTATGATGAGGACATCAATACCATTGTTACACCCACAGCCCCTGCAGCTATACATACTGGACCAATTACTAGAGCTCATGCATGCTAATTGAATTATCAGGTACTTTTGTTTCTTGGTAATGATTCTAATGTTCATGAGAATATGATGCTGCCTAAATTGGATACATTTGTTTTGCTTACAAATGAAGGGCTTGGTATGGACAAGAAAGATGAACCTTGGAGCAAGTTCAAGCATGGAGATGATGGCATGCGCAAGGGGATCAAGAACGGAGTTACAAGTGATGATTTCAGGACTTTGAAGCCACCATAAGGGGTGCATGAAGCCTTGGACGTAATATACAAGATGCCACTTCATAAATTTTGTCCAGAGGCTCATATATTTTCGAAATACTTAAGTATAGGCTGTTTTTAGAGTCCGTATGTGTGGGGAAACAAGAGTTAGGGTTGGTTTCGGACCCCTCCTCCAAGGGCCACAAAATCCCCCCCCCCCTCTTCCTCCATATATACAGCCCTTAGGGCATCGTTTAGACTTTGGGGTTTTGTTTAGATTAAAGTTCGCCATAGCTGCAACTTCGCGTACTTCGTTTGTGTTCAACGACCAGACAAAGGCATCACAGAACCCCACCTTTGATCAATAAAGCTTTCCTCTTATATTCGCAATATCCAGATTGCAATCTTAGTTTCTTGCTTGTTCTTTGTTTTCCTGCAGGAAATAGACTGAGGGAGTCCTGGATTAGGGGGTGTTCGGGTAGCCGGACTATACCTTCAGCTGGACTCCTGGACTATGAAGATACAAGATTGAAGACTTCTTCCCGTGTCCGGATGGGACTTTCCTTGGCGTGGAAGGCAAGCTTGGCGATGCGGATATTCAAGATCTCCTACCATTGTAACCGACTCTGTGTAACCCTAACCCTATCTGTGTCTATATAAACCGGAGGGTTGTAGTCCATAGGCAATCAACTCCATATACAACAATCATACCATAGGCTAGCTTCTATGGTTTAGCCTCCTTGATCTCGTGGTAGATCTACTCTTGTACTAGCCATATCATCAATATTAATCAAGCAGGACGTAGGGTTTTACCTCCATCAAGAGGGACCGAACCTGGGTAAAACATCGTGTTCCCTGCCTCCTGTTACCATCCGGCCTAGACGCACAGTTCGGGACCCCGTACCCGAGATCCGCCGGTTTTGACACCTACATTGGTGCTTTCATTGAGAGTTCCTCTGTGTCGTCGCCTTTAGGCCCGATGGCTCCTTTGATCATCAACAACGATGCTCCAGGGTGAGAATTTTCTCCCCGGACAGATCTTCGTCTTCGGTGGCTTCGCTCTGTGGGCCAATTCGCTCGGCCACCTAGAGCAGATCGAAAGCTACGCCCCTGGCCATCAAGTCAGGCTTTGAAGCTTAAACTACACGGCTGACATCCGCGGAGACTTGATCTTCGACGGGTTCGAGCCACGGCCAAGCGCGCCGCACTATCTCGAGGGGCATGATCTAGCTCTGCCCCTGGACAGTGTCCTGGAGGCCGCACACTCATCGGTTCCGACCCCTAACTCAGAGCCTATTGCGCCAATCGAAGATGAGCGGTTGGACGTCACCTCGGGGGCTGCGATCCCAAAAGCGATCAAGCCGAACGCTAGCCCCGCACTCTGCACGACCCGTGACTTCGAGGATCCGGACTCCTCCCCGGACTCCGAACCTCCCGTGCCCCTGCCAATCGAATCCGATTGGGCGCCGATAATGGAGTTCACCGCCGCAGACATCTTTCAGCATTCGCCTTTTGGCGACATCCTGAATTCTCTTAAGTCCCTCTCTTTATCAGGAGAGCCCTGGCCGGACTACGGTCAGCGAGGGTGGGATACGGACAATGAGGAAATTCAAGGCCCACCCACCACCCACTTTGTAGCCACTGTCGACGATTTAACCAACATGCTTGACTTCGGCTCCAAAGACATCGACGGCATGGACGACGATGTAGGAGACGAACAGGAACTAGCACCTGTAGGGCGCTGGAAGGCACCTCGTCATATGACATATATATGGTGGATACTCCAAAAGATGGAGATGGCGATGGAACAGTGGGGGATGACGCCCCCAAGAAACAGCCAAAGCGCCGGTGTCAGCGGCGCCGCTCTAAATCCCGCCAAAGCAAAAATGGTGATTCTGGCACGGGAGATAATACTACCCTGGATAGCGCCGAAGAACACCCACCTCAGCAAGATTCGGCACAGGAAGATGGAGAAGCCAACCCTCATGAGAGAGCGGCAGACCGAGAGGTCGAGGATGATAACCATACGCCTCCCTCCGAAGACGAGGCAAGCCTCGATGATGACGAATTCGTCATACCATCAGACCCTGCCGAACAAGAGCGTTTTAAACGCAGGCTTTTAGCCACGGCAAGCAGCCTCAAGAAAAAGCAGCAACAACTTAGAGCTGCCCAAGATTTGCTAGCTGACAAATGGACTGAAGTCCTTGCGGCCGAAGAGTATGAACTCGAACGCCCCTCCAAGAGTTACCCGAAACGTAGGGCACTACCCCGATCAGAGGAGGAAGCACCTACATCACCAGCGCATGACATGGCAGACCGGCCACCTCGCGGCCGTGACAGAGAGGCCTCTCGGCCCTCCACCCAAGCCATGCCCCGACGCCGCTCAACTAAGGCACGGGAAAATGCGCCAGACCTGCGAGACATACTGGAGGATAAGGCAAGACAAACAAGATCGATCTACGGATCGCGCAGGCGCCCTACGGCATGTGACAATGATCTTCACTCCGGATACAACAAATCCGGTCGGGCCGAACACAACAGACATAGCTCTTCCGAGCTGCGTCGTGATATAGCCCAGTACAGAGGCGCCGCACACCCGCTATGCTTCACGAATGAAGTAATGGATCATAAAATCCCAGAGGGTTTCAAACCCGTAAACATCGAATCATACGATGGCACAACAGATCCGGCGGTATGGATCGAGGATTATCTCCTTCACATCCACATGGCACGCGGCGATGATCTACACGCCATCAAATACCTCCCGCTCAAACTTAAAGGACCGGCCCGGCATTGGCTTAACAGCTTGCCAGCAGACTCAATCGGTTCTTGGGAGGACCTGGAAGCCGCATTCCTCGACAACTTCCAGGGCACTTACGTGCGACCACCGGATGCCGACGACTTAAGCCACATAATTCAGCAGCCAGAGGAATCGGCCAGACAATTCTGGACACGGTTCCTAACAAAGAAAAACCAGATAGTCGACTGTCCGGACGCAGAGGCCCTAGCAGCCTTCAAGCATAACATCCGCGACGAGTGGCTTGCCCGGCACCTGGGACAGGAAAAGCCGAAATCCATGGCAGCCCTCACGACACTCATGACCCGCTTTTGCGCGGGAGAAGACAGCTGGCTAGCTCGCAGTAACAACTTATCAAAGAACCCTGGTAATTCGGATACCAAGGACAAAAGTGGCAGGACACGTCGGAATAAGCAAAAACGCCGCGTTAGCAGCGACAGCAATGAAGACACGGCAGTCAATGCCGGATTCAAAGGCTATAAATCCGGTCAGCGGAAAAAGCCATTCAAAAAGAATACTCAGGGCCCGTCCAGTTTGGACCGAATACTCGATCGCTTGTGCCAGATACATGGCACCCCCGAAAGGCCAGCCAATCACACTAACAGGGATTGTTGGGTGTTCAAGCAGGCAGGCAAGTTAAGGGCCGAAAACAGAGACAAGGGGCTGCACAGCGACGACGAGGAGGAGCCCAAGCCACCAAACAACAATGGACAGAAGGGCTTTCCCCCACAAGTGCGGATGGTGAACATGATATACGCAACCCACATTCCCAAGCGGGAGCGGGAGCGGAAGCGTGCGCTACGGGACGTATACGTGATGGAGCCAGTCGCCCCAAAGTTCAACCCATGGTCCTCCTGCCCGATCACTTTTGATCGAAGGGACCATCCCACTAGCATCCGTCATGGCGGCTTCACCGCATTGGTTCTCGAACCAATCATCGACGGATTTCATCTCATAAGAGTCCTCATGGACGGCGGCAGTAGCCTGAACCTGCTTTATCAGGATACAGTGCGGAAAATGGGCATAGATCCCTCAAGGATTAAGCCCACAAAAATGACCTTTAAAGGCGTTATACCAGGTGTGGAAGCCAACTGTACAGGCTCAGTAACACTTGACGTGGTCTTCGGATCTCCGGACAATTTCCGAAGCGAAGAATTAATCTTCGATATAGTCCCGTTTCGCAGCGGCTATCACGCCCTGCTCGGACGAACCGCATTTGCAAAGTTCAATGCGGAGCCGCACTACGCATATCTCAAGCTCAAGATGCCAGGCCCTCGAGGACTAATCACGGTCAACAGAAACACCAAACGCTCCCTCCGTACGTAGGAGCACACAGCGGCTCTCGCAACAGAGGGACAAAGTAGCCTTCTCAGGCAATTCTCCAGTCCGGCCATCAAAAATCCAGACACAGCCAAGCGCGCCCGGAGTAACCCACAGCAGGACCGCCTGGCACACTCTGAGCAAGCGTAGCAATGCGGCCCCAACCCCAGCTCTCGCGACATAACGATACCACTACCTCGCGTACATAACTACGCCCTTGAAATACCATGGGCACAGGGGAAGGGGCACAATAACGGCATGCCCAAAATACGGCTTAAAACGTACTAGGGGCTGCCGGATTCCTTTTTTAATTTTTTCTTACTTTCAGGTCTCCATACTTCGGACGACATGTTCGGCAATTCGACTGCCACACAAATGATGCAAGCTCCAGGGAGGCAGACAAGCCATGCCGCATTATGGAACTCCCAGGTGGTCTCTGTTACGAGCGGTATACCTGTTTTAAATACAATTCCGCGGCCTGCCCCTGGTCAGGACATACTAAATAGTCCAATATCTTTTGCTTACCGCACTATTTGTATCGTTCGGCTTTGATAAATAGCCTCTCTATAAACAATGCTTAGCTTCTTGTCTATTTTTTCCATTATCTTCTTTTCACATTTATGTTTATTAAATGACATGATTGCACCCGTACACCATGGTACGGCAAACACGCCAGGGGCTTCAGTACCCCTCATAATGGTGTGAGAAGTCCGTACACTTTCACAAGTGCGGCACCCCGAACTTATAGCACTATATGCATCGGCTCCGAATCATGATTTGGGTCAATAGTTGGGTTTGCCCGGCTCCTATGTTTTGGTGCCTTACGTTCCGCTCTATCGGCTAAGGTAGCACTAGGAGAACCACTGCGATTGTGCCCCGGTTCAGCTGGGTTAAGCACCTCAGTGGAGAAAGCTAAAACTGACTGTCATGATGTGGCGAGAGACCGGTCGCTGTTCGAGAGGTTTTTCGAGTCCCTAAAGGCTTATGCCGCTTCGAGCGAGGAGCTGGCTTTGTCCGGCCAAGGCGTGGATAGCGCCCCGAACTCGGTCTTCCGAACTAGGGGCTTCGCCGAAATTTAAAATTATAGAGTTCTATGGCTAAGTGAGAGTGTTCAAGCATTATAGTCCGATTGCCTGGTTCGTTGTGCTGAGCGCCTCCCTCGAAGGACCCAACTATGGGAAAAAGAGCGCTCAGGTTTATCCCGAACACCCCAGCACTAGTGGCATGGGGGCAGAAGCCGACGACTGGCCATCTCTCAATTTTTGATAAACGGCCGCACAGAAAGTAATATTTTAAATTCAATAAGCATTGCTTAGCGCATATGAACAAGTTTTCAGCGCACAGGATAAACACGAGCGAGTTCATTCAAAAATCACATCCTTGGTACATTCATCCGCCACAAGGCGGGCACCTGCAAGAACATCCTTGTAGTAGTTCTCGGGCTTGCGATGCTCCTTCCCCGGCGGCGGCCCGTCCCTAACAAGCTTCTCACCGTCCAGCTTACCCCAGTGCACCTTTGCACGGGCAAGGGCCCTACGGGCACCTTCGATGCAGACGGAGCGCTTGATGACCTCGAGCCTTGGACAGGCCTCCACCAGCCGCCGCACCAGCCCGAAGTAGCTCCCATGCAGGGCCTCTCCGGGCCACAGCCGAACTATGAAGCCCTTCATGGCCTGTTCGGCCACCTTGTGGAGCTCGACCAGCTGTTTCAGCTGGTCGCTCAAGGGCACAGGGTGTCCGGCCTCAGCATACTGAGACCAGAACACCTTCTCCGTCGAGCTGCCCTCTTCAGCTCGGTAGAATGCGGTGGTGTCGGATACGCTGCGGGGAAGATCTGCGAATGCCCCTGGAGAGCTCCGGATTCGGGTAAGTAACAAGTAGTTTACTTTTATATTTCTGCTTTGCATAAAGAATGCCTTACCCGCTGCTATCTTTTTCACCTCCTCCAACTCTTGGAGGGCCTTTTGGGCTTCGGCCTTGGCAGACTTGGCAGTCTCAAGGGCCGCCGTGAGCTCAGACGCTTGCGTCTTTGACTCAAGCTCCAGACTCTCATGTTTTTTCATGAGAGCCTGAAGCTCTTGCTGCACCTCGCCGACACGGGCCTCAAGTCTCTCTCGCTCGGTGCGCTCCGCGGCCGCTTTCTTTTCGGCCTCGGACAACGCCTTCTTGAGGGTCGCCACCTCAGTCGTGGCCCCTACAATAAGCAGTACAATCCTGTTATTTTTTGCTATAACGTCTTTTTATAGGCACTTTTTTCTGTAAGGTATTTCTTACCTTCTTTCTCCTCGAGCTGCCGCTTGGTAAGGCCGAGCTCTAGCTTGGTCCGCTCGAGTCCTTGTTTCAGGGCACCCACCTCCACAGTCAGTGCGGCGGTGGCTAGCAGTGAAGCCTGCATACGCATATTGACTCTTTGTTGTTAGACTCCTGCGAAATTTAATAGATCCTCTATTCGGCTTTTCTTTCCAAACGCCAAACAGAGCATCAGGGGCTACTGTCTATGCGGTTATATTCTTACATATTTTTTACTTACCTCGAAGCCTGTTAGAGGGCTAGAGCAAGCTTCACTCAGTCCGCTCTTGGCGGACCGAACCTTTTGGATCACCATACTCATAATAGTACGGTGCTCCTCGTCGATGGAGGCGCCGTCAAGCACTTCCAGCAGATTGTCCGGCACCTCCGGTTGGACGGAGGGCGCCAGCTCAGAAGGCTTGCTCCTCTTGGAAGGAGTTCGCCTACCGCGGTCCGGAACTGTTGAAGATTCCGACGCGGTGTCCGGCACAAAGCCGGACTTGGAGCCCTGGGGGGGTCTTGTCCCCTTTACTCCTGGAGTCCGGGAGGTCACCTTGCGGCTCCTCCAGGACCACCTCCTCCTGCCCTGGAGCTTGTTGCGACGCCACTTCGGCGTCATCCGCAGTGCGGGGGGAGACAGCGGGCGGAACTGAGTTCACGTCCGATGAATCCAGGGAGCCGCTCGACGACTTGTTGAGTTCGGCCCGGGGCGGGTTGCATAATTATGTTCGACATTAGGGAAGGCTGTGCAACAAAGCAATGTCATGAGTTACTCTGATATTCGAATACTTACGATTTCGCCGGACGCTTGGCCCTATCTGGCCACTCCTCTTCGTCCTCTTCGGCATCGGGGGAGTAGTTCGGCGGAGGGGTCTTCCTCTTCCTGGACCCTTCGGCCTCCCCCATTGGGGCGGCCTTCCTTTTCTTTCCTCCCCCCGCTGGAGGGGGAGAGTGTTCTTCTTCCTCCTCCTCGTTCTCACGGGAGGAGAGCGTCTCGGACTCGTCGGATGACGAGTCCAACACCACCACATTACGGGTACTCTTTCGAGTCCCCGTGGCCTTCTTCTTCTTGGCCTTCTTCTCCGGCACCACATAAGGCGCCGGAACCAGTAGCTTCACTAGGAGAGCAGGGGTTGGGTCTTCGGGCAGGGGAGCCGGACAGTTAATCGATCCGGACTACGCCTGCCAAGTCTGTCAAAGGTGAGGGAGTTTAGATCCCAAATAGAGTCAAACTATGAAGAAACTTAACATCCTGTAAAAGGTGAAAATAGCTTACCTCGCTGGCGTGACGCCGCGAGCTGTATCTGCGGTCCTCGGAAGCAGATGTGGGAGCCTCGGCGCCTTTGGTTAGCACCTTCCAGACGTCTTCATACGTCGTGTCGAAGAGCCGGTTAAGGGTTTGGTGCTGCGCCGGGTCGAACTCCCACAGATTAAAGCCTCGTTGTTGACACGGGAGGATCCCGCGGACGAGCATAACCTGGGCTACATTAACAAGCTTGATCGGCTTGCTCACCAGGGACTGGATGCATGTCTGCAATCTGGTCACCTCTTTTTCGTGGCCCCACGACATGCCCATCTCTTTCCAGGACATAAGCCACGTGGGGGGTCCGGATCAGAACTCGGGGGTTGTGATCCATTTCGGATCGCGTGGCTCGGTGATGTAAAACCACCATGATTGCCACCCCTTCAGAGTCTCCACGAAGGAGCCCTCGAGCCATAGGACGTTGGCCATGTTGCCTGCCATGGCGCCTCCGCACTCCGCCTGGCTGCCGCGCACCACCTTGAGCTTGACGTTGAAGGTCTTGAGCCAGAGGCCGAAATGGGGGCGGATGCGGAGGAAAGCCTCGCACGCGATGATAAACGCCGAGATGTTGAGGATGAAGTTCGGGGCCAGATCGTGGAAATCCAGGCCATAGTAGAACATGAGCCCCCGGACAAATGGGTGGAGTGGGAAACCCAGTCCGCGGAGGAATTGGGGATGGAATACTACCCTCTCATGGGTCCTTGGGGTGGGGAGAAGCTGCCCTTCCTCGGGAAGCCGGTGCGCGATATCCTTGGACAAGTATCCGGACTTCCTTAGCTTTTTGACATGGCCCTCCGTGACGGAGGAGACCATCCACTTGCCTCCCGCTCCGGACATTGCTGGAGGAGGTTGAGGTAGGAAGCGCGGGCTTGGGCGCTGGAGCTCGGGTGCGCAGGAGATGGATAGGCAAAGGAGGAAGAAGGCATAGGTAAAAAGGTGGATCCTTGTCCCCTTATATGGGCGGATGCAGTTGTGCGTCCCCACCTGCCTAGTAAAACTCGCTTGCCTCCCAAGCGCCGTGATAAGTGGCGCGGTTGAGTTACCCACGTCCGTATTGATGAGAATCCCGTAAAAGGGGGGTACACGATCTCTGCTTTGACAAGACGTGCCAAGGAAACCGCCTCGCAAGACATGCAGAGGTGGAAAAGTGAAAACGATTCGAGCGAAGGACTTGGCTGTAGTGTGATGACGCACTGCGGAATATGTCAGCAGATTTGATTTGTGTTAATGTTATTCTCTCTATGGCGATATGTGGAAGCTTATTTTGCAGAGCCGGACACTACTCTTGGTGTTCACAATCTTCTATGAAGCACTTGGAGGAGGAACCCGCCTTGCAATGCCGAAGACAATTTGCGCGCCGGACTCGTCGTCATTGAAGCCTGGTTCAGGGGCTACTGAGGGAGTCCTGGATTAGGGGGTGTTCGGGTAGCCAGACTATACCTTCAGCCGGACTCCTGGACTATGAAGATACAAGATTGAAGACTTCTTCCCGTGTCCGGATGGGACTTTCCTTGGCGTGGAAGGAAAGCTTGGTGATGCGAATATTCAAGATCTCCTACCATTGTAACCGACTCTGTGTAACCCTAACCCTATCCGTGTCTATATAAACCGGAGGGTTGTAGTCCATAGGCAATCAACTCCATATACAACAATCATACCATAGGCTAGCTTCTAGGGTTTAGCCTCCTTGATCTCGTGGTAGATCTACTCTTGTACTACCCATATCATCAATATTAATCAAGCAGGACGTAGGGTTTTACCTCCATCAACAGGGCCCGAACCTGGGTAAAACATCGTGTTCCCTGCCTCCTGTTACCATCCGGCCTAGACGCACAGTTCGGGACCCCCTACCCGAGATCCGCCGGTTTTGACACCGACATAGACCTTCGTGGTCAGGTTGATCATGCTCCGGCGTGGTAAATAACCTCTCGGAGTTGGTTTAATGATTGCTAAGGCGCGACGTCCTCGCACGTTCATAGACGGATCGTCAAACTCGACTTCCTCCAAAATGATAGCCACCATCTCATCGGAAGATGGGACACCTTTTCCTCTATCAAGTGCTATCAGATTTCCAGGTTGCTCGGTGAGATTTTACAGTTTTATGTAGTTTAGATCGAGTCTGTTCTTCATACCTACAGTCCACGCAAAAGACAAGAAAAATTAGGGTTAGTTCATCATTTCCGAACCCATCTGAGCCTTTGCATAATCTTTTCTGTATTTGCTCTGTTGAATTTGTGGTTGTATAGTTGTGTCAAGTTGCTGGTCTTAGCGTCTAGTCCTTTAGAGTTTCGAGTTCTGTTCACAGGTTGTCACATCGCCGCCGCCATATATCACCACTGCATTATCTTCATCGTTGCTACCGTATACCACCACCGCACCAACTTCATCGGCGCTGCCATATACCACCATGACATATTCACCGCCAATCCATGTCCATACACGCCACCACATATCCGCCGCCATCACGCCAATCCGAGTCCACCTGCAACATATATCCGTCACCAGTCTGAGTTCCACCAGATTCATCTCCGCCACCAGTCTTAGTCCGAGTCTAGTATTTGTTGCTTTGTTTTTGAGTTCCAGATCACGCGATACTTCGAGTCATGACAGAGTAGGACTCCCGAGATTCCGTGCTACCCACAGTAGAAAAATAGTTCCAAACTCAAAAAAACTAAGTCTGGAAAATTCTGGCTAGGCAGTTTTTAGACCATTTGTAGACTTTTTCGAAGAAAATTTGTTGCGGAGCAAAAAAAGAGGAAAAAAGTGCAAAAAAATCAGAGTGTGCTCCTCCTTTGTTTACGTGCAGCCCCGTGATTTTGTTAGTGTTCTAGGCTCGCGTCTCTAGCACGGTCTAGCCTAGGACCAGCACAGTACCGTCGTTGAGCGTTTATTCAACTTTGCATCTCTGAATTGATTATTGCTGAACCTTTTTGTTACCATATAATAAGCCTTCCTAGCTCCACATACATCTACGGCGTGCGTTTGACTCTCCCTGGTAATCGCTCTATCCAAGCTTTGAGAGTTTTGAATACGACGGTTGCTGATCACCGGCTGCTGCTAGGTTTGTGATTTGCTTGACGGATTTGTGACATCCATCCACCACCACCTCTTGTTAGTAGTCTGTAGGATCATATTCTTGTGTGTTTCTATTGCTGCTAACCATGGCAGGATCACAAGCCGATGAGACTGACTGGGAGAACATGACGAATAAGGAGTTGCATGATAAGTTTGAGCAAATGATGAGTGGACAGGTGGAAGATGTGCTAAATAGATTTGAAGAGGCCATGGAGAAAATAGATGGCATGGACAAGACGTTCGAAACAAAGCTCGATAACAAGTTTAATGAATTGCTCGCGCGTCTTCCACCACCACCACCGGCTTCCCTTAACGCACCTCTACAACAACAACAACAACAACAACAACAACAACAACGTCGCCTTCCAAATCAAGTGGGACGAGCACAACGCGTTCCCATTGACCCTGGGCAAAATTCTAGTGCCGCTGCTGATGCTTCTGTCGCTCCTGCTACTACTGCAGAGGTGGAGGACCATTACGAGGATGAGGTTGATCAAAATCAGAACTACATGCAACCACCAGCACCACCACCACCAGGTCGTCCTCAGGTATATCATCGCAACGATAGGGTTGCACCACCATATGAGGTACAAGATCATGACCATCTTCCTAAACTGAAATTGAATATTCCACCATTTGAGGGTAGATATGTTCCTGATATATATCTTACTTGGGAGTTAGAAACTAAATAACGTTTTACATGTTTACAATATCCTGAGGAGAGACATGTTCCTGCTGCTATTTGTGCTTTCACTAGTTTTGCATGTGTTTGGTGGTCTGAACATTGTAGATTATATCCCATTCCAACTACTTGGGCTGCTTTGAAAGATATTATGTGTACTCGTTGGGTTCCACGTTATTATCAACGTGAATTACTTCAAAAATTGCAGCGCTTAAGACAAGGAAAAAATTCTGTAGAATAATATTATTAGGAATTACAAACTGGCATGATTAGATGTGGTATTGTTGAGGAGAATGAGGCTATGCTTGCACATTTTATGGGTGCATTAAATAGAGAGATTCAGACCATTCTAGAGCATAAGGAGTATACTAATACCACTCGTTTATTCCATCTTGCTTGTAAAGCTGAACGTGAAGTGCAGGATCGACAGGCATTGGCGCGAACTAACTTTTCTGCAGGTCGATCTTCATCATGGACACCACGTGCATCCTCTACTTCCACTACACCAGCACCTCCATCAGGTGCCACCTCCGCCCGTGATACAAGAAAGCAGGCACAGCCACCACTATCTGCCAAGAGCGCACCTGTTGGGCCTGCGCAGAGCTCTTCTTCTTCCATGGCATCAACAGGGCACACAAGTGATATTATTTGTCGTCGTTGTAAGGGAAGAGGACATTTTGCGAGAGAATGCAAATCTGAGGATGGTGGGTATGAGTCCGCTAGTGACTATGATGAGGAGACTTTGGATCTTATTACACATGAAGAACACGGTGGAGATGATTCTGATCAAGAGATGCAATACATGCCTGCTGAAGATGCTGACAGGTATGAATGTTTAGTTTCCCATCGTGTTTTGAGTGTGCAGGTTACACAAGCTGAGCAAAATAAGAGGCATAATTTGTTCCATACAAAGGGAGTTGTGAAGGAACGTACTGTTCGCGTCATCATAGATGGAGGGAGCTGCAATAACCTGGCTAGCATGGAGATGGTGGAGAAGCTATCTCTCACCACAAGACCACATCCACATCCTTACTACATCCAATGGTTGAACAACAGCGTCAAGGTTAATGTAACACGTACTGTTCGTGTGCATTTTAGTATCTCTACATATGGTGATTATGTTGATTGTGATGTGGTACCCATGCAAGCATGTTCCTTATTACTTGGTAGACCATGGCAATTTGATAAAAATTCTGTACACCATGGTAGAAACAATCATTATACTCTTGTTCATAAGGATAAAAATATTACTTTGCTTCCTATGACTCCTGATTCCATTTTGAAAGATGATGTTAATAGAGCTAATAAAGAAAAACAGGAGAAAAATAAGAGTGAAAATCATATTGTGGCAAAAGAGTTTGAGAAACAAATGAAGCCTAATAATAAACCATCTTGTGTTGTTTCTGAAATTAAATTGAAAAGTGCATGTTTACTTGCCACCCAATCTGATATTGATGATCTAGATTTTAGCAAATCTGTTTGCTATGCTTTTGTGTGCAAAGAGGCATTATTTTCATTCGAGGACATGCCTTCCTCTTTGCCTCCTGCTGTCACTAACATTTTGCAGGGGTTCGCTGACGTCTTTCCACAAGATGTGCCACTGGGATTACCACCTATTCAAGGGATTGAGCATCAAATTGACTTAATTCCCGGTGCATCATTACCCAACCGTGCGCCATACTGTACCAATCCAGAGGAGACAAAGGAGATTATGCGTCAAGTATAGGAGCTGCTCGACAAAGGTTATATACGTGAATCCCTTAGTCCTTGTGTTGTTCCTATCATTTTAGTGCCGAAAAAGGATGGTACGTCGCGTATGTGCGTAGATTGTAGATGCATTAATAATATTACTATTCATTATCGTCATCCTATTCCTAGGCTAGATGATATGCTTGATGAATTGAGTGGCTCTACAATATTCTCCAAAGTTGATTTGCGTAATGGATACCATCAAATTTGTATGAAATTGGGAGATGAATGGAAAACAACATTTAAAACTAAGTTTGGATTATATGAGTGGTTAGTCATGCCTTTTGGGTTAACTAATGCACCTAGTACTTTCATGAGATTAATGAATGAAGTTTTACGTGCTTTCATTGCATGATTTGTGGTAGTTTACTTCGATGACATATTGATTTATAGCAAATCTTTGGAGGAACATTTGGAACATTTACGTTCTGTTTTTATTGCTCTACGTGATGCACGTTTGTTTGGTAACCTTGGGAAGTGCACCTTCTGCACCGACCAAGTATCTTTTCTTGGTTATGTTGTTACTCCACAGGGAATTGAAGTTGATAAAGCCAAGATTGAAGCTATTGAGAGTTGGCCGCAGCCCAAAACGGTCACACAAGTGATGAGTTTTCTTGGCCTCGCTGGATTCTATAGGCGTTTTTTGAGAGATTTCAGCACCATTGCTGCACCTCTCAATGATCTTACAAAGAAGGATGTGCCTTTTGTTTGGGGTACCGCACAGGAAGAAGCCTTCACAGTATTGAAAGATAAGTTGACACATACTCCTTTACTCCAACTTCCTGATTTTAATAAGACTTTTGAGCTTGAATGTGATGCTAGTGGAATTGGATTAGGAGGTTGTTATTACAAGATGGCACACCAGTTGCATACTTTTCTGAAAAATTGAGTGGGCCTAGTCTGAACTATTCTACTTTTGATAAAGAATTATATGCTCTTGTTAGGACCTTAGAAACATGGCAACATTATTTATGGCCCAATGAATTTGTTATACATTCTGATCATGAATCTTTGAAACACATTTAAAGTCAAGCAAAACTCAACCGTAGACATGCTGAATGGGTTGAATTCATTGAGACTTTCCCTTATGTCATTAAACACAAGAAGGGTAAAGGAAATGTTATTGTTGATGCATTGTCTCGTCGTTATACTATGCTTTCACAACTTGACTTTAAAATATTTGGTTTGGAGACCATCAAAGATCAATATGTGCATGATGCTGATTTTAAAGATGTATTGCAAAATTGTAAGGAAGGGAAAACTTGGAACTAGTTCGTTCTTAACGATGGATTTGTGTTTCGTGCTAACAAGCTATGCATTCCAGCTAGCTCCGTTCATCTTTTGTTGTTGCAGGAGGCGCACGGAGGAGGAATAATGGGACACTTTGGCGTCAAGAAGACAGAGGATATACTTGCTACACATTTCTTTTGGCCAAAGATGAGACAAGATGTTGAGTGTTTTGTTGCTCGCTGCACTACATGTCAAAAAGCTAAGTCACAACTCAATCCTCATGGTTTATATATGCCTTTGCCTGTACCTAGTGTTCCTTGGGAGGATATATCTATGGACTTTGTTTTAGGTTTACCTCGAACAAAGAAGGGGAGGGATAGCATATTTGTTGTCGTGGATAGGTTCTCGAAAATGGCACACTTTATACCATGTCATAAAAGCGATGATGTTGTTAATGTTGCTGATTTGTTCTTTCGTGAAATTATTTGCTTGCATGGTGTGCCAAATACTATTGTTTCAGATCGTGATACTAAATTTCTTAGCCACTTTTGGAGATGTTTATGGGCTAAGTTGGGGACTAAACTACTTTTTAGTACAACTTGTCACCCCCAAACTGATGGACAAACTGAAGTAGTCAATAGAACATTGTCTACTATGCTTAGGGCTGTTTTGAAGAATAATAAGAAAATGTGGGAAGAATGCTTGCCTCATATTGAATTTGCTTATAATCATTCATTGCATTCTACTACTAAGATGTGCCCTTTTGAAATTGTGTATGGTTTCCTACCTCGTGCACCTATTGATTTGTTGCCTCTTCCATCTTCGGAGATGGATATTTTTTATGCTAAAGAACGAGCTGAATTGATTTTAAAAATGCATGAGTTAACTAAGGAAAACATTGAGCGTATGAATGCTAAATATAAACTTGCTGGAGATAAGGGTAGAAAACATGTTGTGTTTGCACCTGGAGATCTTGTTTGGTTACATTTGCATAAGGATAGATTTCTTAATTTGCGCAAATCAAAGCTAATGCCATGTGCTGCTGGTCCTTTTAAGGTGTTAGAGAAAATAAATGATAACGCATATAAACTTGAGCTGCCTGTAGATTTTGGGGTTAGTCCCACTTTTAACATTGCAGATTTGAAGCCTTATTTGGCTGAGGAAGATGAGCTTTTGTCGAGGATGACTTCATTTCAAGAAGGGGAGGATGATGAGGACATCAATACCATTGTCACACCCACAGCCCCTTCAACTATACATACTGGACCAATTACTAGAGCTCGTGCACGCCAATTGAATTATAAGGTACTTTTGTTTCTTAGTAATGATTCTAGTTTGGGATCATTCGAACTCACTCAAGGCAATAGATTTATGAAGAATTTCATCCAAGTTTTTCAAGAAATTGTTTGGAAATCGTTCCTCAAGAAATCTCCATATGGTGTAGGCACATCAAGAGCAGACAAGCTAGCAAACAAGTTTCTAGGCAATCCTCTAGTGATTAAATTGACAGTTCTAAGATTACGGATCATATCAATAGACTCATCAATGGTAGGACACAAGGGGTCAACAAGGTGCGCACAAGGTGTAGTAATGTACTTGTTCAAGTGATATTCAATGAAAATCTCAAGCACCTCAATTTTCCACTCATGAAAGAACTCTCCATCAATTATAGGCACTCTACGTCTAAGACTCCCCAAAGTAGACTCATCCATCTTCCTCCAAAGGTGTTTCAACCAAAGCACTGGAGACCAATGCTCTGATACCAATTGAAAGGAATCGAGAAGAGGTGTCTAAAAGGGGGTGAATAGACTCTTAGCAAAGAAAAGTAGCACTTTTTAGTTTCTTTAAGAAAAGGTGGAGTTTTAGCAAAAGTTAACCATTCACAATACATTCAAGCAAGCATGGCAAGAGTATATGAGCAGCGGAAAGTAAAGCATGCAATTTGCAAGATAGTAAAGGGATGGGATTGGAGTGTGCAAACTCAATTGGAGACTCGGAGATTTTTGGCGTGGTTCCGATAGGTTGTGCTATCGTACATCCACGTTGATGGAGACTTCAACCCATGAAGGGTAACGGTTGCGCGAGTCCACGAAGGGCTCCACCCACGAAGGGTCCATGAAGAAGCAACCTTGTCTATCCCACCATGGCCATCGCCCATGAAGGACTTGCCTCACTAGGGTAGATCTTCATGAAGTAGGCGATCTCCTTGCCCGTACAAACTCCTTGGTTCAACTCCACAATCTTGACGAAGGCTCCCAAGTGACAGCTAACCAATCTAGGAGACACCACTCTCCAAAATGGAATAGACGGTGTATTGATGATGAACACCTTGCTCTTGTGCTTCAAATGATAGTCTCTGCAACACTCAACTCTCTCTCACAGATTTGGATTTGGTGGAAAGATGATTTGAGTGGAAAGCAACTTGGGCAAGGCTAGAGATCAAGATTCAAATGGTTGTAATGGAATATCTTGGTCTCAACAAATGAGTAGGTGGTTCTCTCTTAGAAAATGAATGTTGAAGTGTAGGCACGTTCTGTTGGCTCTCCTTACTAATGAAGGAAGGGTGGAGGGGTATATATAGCCTCCACACAAAATCTAACCATTACACACAATTTACCAAACTCGGATGGACTGAATTAGAAAACACAGTCGAACCGGTTCAGTTCAAAATGTGACCGTTAGGCCTTTCGGTGGGACTGATATGATCAACTCGGTGGAACCGATGTATTAGGGTTAGGGTAAAACCTCATCTCAGTTTGACTGATTACACAAACTCGGTGTGGCCGATCTTGGTAATAAGAAAAACAGAGAGTTGGTCAGGCAAACTCGGTGAGACCGATTGCTTATTTCGGTGGGACCAAAATAATTACAACAGGTAACAGAGAGTTTGTGAACCCATCTCGGTGAGACCAAATTGATTAGGGTTTCTTGCAGTGGCTATGTCAAGTGAACTCGGTGGCGCCGGATAGAATATTTTGATGGGGCTGAGTTTGACTTTTTATTTGGGACATATGTGGATATGAGAAAGTGGTTGAGGGCTTTGGAGCATATCACTAAGCACTTTGAGCAAACATGCCATTAAGCAACACCTCATCCCCTTTTAATAGTATTGGCTTTCCTATGGACTCAATGTGATCTTAGATTACTAAAATGAAAATGTAGAGTCTTGAGCTTTTGAGCTTGAGCCAATCCTTTGTTCTTAGCATCTTGCAGAGGTTCCATATCCTCTTGTCCACGCCACACCATTTGTTGAACTTATCTGAAATATACTAGATAAAAAATTTAGTCCAACAAGAGATATGTTGACATTAATTACTAAAACCACTGAGGGAGCACTTGTGCTTTCACCCCGGGCCCAAGGCGCTATCGGACTTGGCTTCGAGGCGAAGCCAAGGGGCAAGGGCGGAGCCCCGCGGGCCCCAACCGCCTGCAGCCTCGGTCGACACATGGCGCTTGATGGGACGAGGGAGTCTCCACTTCCCCACACAGCCTCAGCAGCCGTTCGACTTCACTAGAGCCTACTGCATGTAGAAATATCATAATTACTAGGGATCATGGAGGCCGGCGGTTGGCCTCCCCCTGACTATAAATGAGGGGAGGGACCGAGCCCCCTGCTCATATCAATCTCCTTGCTGCTTGCTCTTCCTTTGCTTCGCCGTCTTGCTGAAGTGTTCATGGCACCGACGAGGAGGTTCTCCGCTGCAAAAAAGGGGAAGGCCCCCAAGGAGGTGTCGGGTTCGCTGCCGCCCAAGAGAGGCCACGGACGCCCCCGCATGTACGCCGCGATCCCGACGGTAGCCCCTCGCGGGTGCGGGAACACCTCTTCGAGAGCAAGCGTTGCCTTAGGCAGCCGCGGCGGCGCTTCCTCTTGCGGCGGGAGCCGCCGAGGACAGGGCGGCTCCTGCAATGGGGGGAGGCACGCTATGGTTGCCCGGCCTCCTCGGACGTGCTCCCACTTGGCGGATGCGTTCCCGGAGTTTGTCGTGTGGTCGGAGAGGCCCGCCAGTACCTAGCTCCCGCTCCCACGCTTCTTTGCGGGTGCGCTGTCGACTGCAGGGCTTGATGACCTCTGGCTACAGGTTGACGACTGCAGCAGCAGGGCCTCGTGGGCAGGGGTCGATGTCACCGCGCTGGGCAACGTGTCCTTGACCCGCCGTTGGTAGGCGTTTGGCCGCACTCGCGGCCTAGACGGAAGGTGCACCTTCCATTTCAAGTACGGCGGACTTGCGACCCTCTATGTGAGGGTCTTTAGGGAAGATAGTCGCCGTGCGAAGTGCCCCCCGGAGGATGGCAGCGGCAACGATGAGCTTGCCCTTGGCGACGACCGCGTTACCTCCAGCAACGGTGGCTCCTCCTCCGGCGAGAGCACCGGTGGTGGCAGCTAAGACGAACCACCACACCATCTGGATCGGATTGGGGAAGGCAATGAGTTGTCTCACCGCCGTGCTTCGGTGATGTGGGAGGAAGACTCGGACTGAGCTCGGGCGATGCTGGAGCTTGGCCTCGGGAGCTGCTACACTCGTGTGGCCCACTTTTGTTTTTTTCCTTTCCTTTCTCCTGCATGTGAAAAAAGTGAAGGGCCTCGCTGGGGCGTGTAATGAACCACGGCGCTTGCGGCACTATGCTATGTTTGCTATTTTGATATTGTGCCGCCATACTCGTGTCTCCACTAGGTGAGGTTAGGGTAACTTAGCTCAATGTGATTGTGGTAGTCTCCCATGTCACGAGGGCACGTCTTTCCAGAGGTATCTTCCAATGGGCTTCCTTCCCGACGACTCAGTAGCCATCGAGCCTCAGGAGACGTTGTACAGTTGCGGAGTTTTTAGAAAGCCTCACGAGGCATCCCGTCCTACCTCGCGCAAACCCCGGAGAGTGGGTTGATTGTGACTGGTACACCACGTCGCGATGCAAGGAGGCACGGACTTAAGGGTGTGCACATGCCTACAAGCTCGTCCGAGAGAGTCGCGCGAGGATTAAGGATTCTGAAGCTTTGGGGACTAGGCTTTGGCGAGGTGTGGTTGTGGGCGAACCCAGGCGTGCACACCTACCTAGCCACCGCGCTCGGGATGTGCGAGGAGGGGCGACATGCAACTGCCGCTCTTCCTGGGACAAGATTGAAAAGCCAAACAAATAAAAGAGAAAATTCCAACTCTGACGAATGAAAAGAGGCGAAAGCACCAAATTCATTCAAGAAGTTGAAAAACCAGCTACAAAAAGCAAGCAAAAGAACAGTCGTCCGACACCTAGACTAGTCTTCTTGTCTTCCCACTAGCGCGGAGCATGGGGCCTCCACTAGGACGTGGGTGGGAGCCCTCGTGAGGCCCAGGGGCGACCTCAGGAGACTTCAGGGTGTGTACAGCCCCAACTCATTATTACATGAGAGTGTCATGAGCGGAGACCTTCACAGGCGCGGGGCCTTGCTTCATGGATAGAACCTCCGGAGGTGCTGGATGTTCCGGGCATTCTGGATGGGGATCCCGTCCTGCATCTCCAGGCGCGCGGCGCCAGACCTGGAGACGCGGGCGATCCTGAATGGGCCCTCCCACATGGGCGATAGCTTATACAGCCTCTCCCTAGAGAGCACCCGCCTCAGGATGAGATCTCCCACCTCGGTGTCCTAGAGCGGATGTTGCGGCAGTGGTACCACCGCAGCGCCTGCTGGTACCTCGCTGCTCGGTGCGGGGCTTGGTGGCGACGTTCCTCCCCTAGCACGAGGTCCATCCCCTGCGAGGCGTCCTGGAATGCCTCGTCAAATGCCAATACCCACATAGAGCGATGCCTGACCTCGTGAGGGAGAACCGCTTCAGCTCCGTAGATGAGGAAGAATGGAGTCTCGCCCGTCGGCTTGGTCGCGGTGGTGCGGGTGGACCACAGCACGGACTGAAGCTTGTCGAGACAGCCCCTCTTGCAAGCCTCGAGCTTCTTCTTGAAGGTCCTTGCCTTGAGGCCCCTCAGGACCTCTGCGTTGGCGCACTCAGCCTGGCCGTTGCTCTGAGGGTGTGCCACCGAAGCATAACATATCTGCGTTCCAAGGTTACCACAATATGTTTTGAAAAGGTTGCTGGTGAACTGCGAGCCATTGTTGGTGATGATGCGGTTAGGAACCCCGAAATGGCTCACGAGGCCCTCGATGAACTTGATGGACGAACCGACCGGGATGGTGCGGACGGCCTCCACCTCCGCCCACTTGGTGAATTTGTCGACGGCGACATAGAGGTAGCGGTAACCCCCGGGTGCTCGAGGGAACGGGCCCAGGATGTCCAGCCCCCAGAAACGAATGGCCATGAGAGCGGGATGGTCTAGAGGCCTTGAGCGGGCTGGTGAATCTTCTTGGCATGGAACTGACAGGCATCACATGATCTTACCAGCTCGGTAGCATCGTTGAGCACCGTGGGCCAGTAGAGTCCTCTACTAAACACCTTGCCCACGAGGGTGCGCGACGAGGAGTGATGCCCACAGTCCCCACCATGTATGTTAGCAAACAGCTTGCAGCCCTGCTCCCTGGAGATGCATCGGAGAGAAACATCATTTGTCCGTCTTTGATAGAGCTCACCGTCCCAAATGCAGTATGCAGTGGCCTAGTGGGCCACTCGCTCTCCGTCTTACTCCTTCTCCTGCAAGGTGCCTTGGAGCAGGTATGCCTTGAACTCCTCAGTCCAGCACCCCTCCTAAGGATGAAGCGCGAGGAGAAAGCGGTCTCCCGAGGTCGGGCCGCAAGCTGGGGCGCCTGAGAGGTGTGCTGGGGGAAGCTCCTCCTAAGGCGATGCCGGTCCCGCGGCAGGGGGAGCTGCCGATGGCTTGAGGAGCCGCTCCTCAAAGACACCAAGCTCCTGAGGCAGGCGCCGAGATGTCCTCTCGGCGATGTCGTCCGCTTCCTAGTTTGTGCCGCGTGGCACGTGCTGCAATTCCAGGCCCAAGAATCGTTTCTCAATTTTGCGTACCTCCTTGAAGTATGCCACCATGTGCTCGTCCTTCGTCTGGTATACTTTGTTGGAGAAGTTGACGAGGAGCTGGGAGTCGCCCCTGATGGTGAGGCGGCTCACACCCAAAGCTGCCACAGCCTTGAGACCGGTGATTAGACCTTCGTATTTTGTGATGTTGTTGGAGATCTTCTCGCCTTGCTGGAAGCAGAGCTGCATGGTGTAGTAGAGCTTGTCCTGGGTGGGCGAGATGAGCACGGCTCCAGCCTCTGTGCCCTAACGCGTGAATGCACCATCAAAGTACTTGACCCAACCATCCGGTGCTTCGCTCCCCGGCCGCAGGGAACGGTCCTCACCCACTTCTGGGTCAGGAACATCAGTTCATTCTGCCATGAAGTCGGCGAGGGCTACACACTTGATGATTCTGGTAGTGCTAAACTCCAGCTAGAACGACTGTAGTTTGATGTTCCATTCGGCAACCCTCCCCGCGTCATTAGGGCTCCGTAGTACCCTCTCTAGGTGGTAAGCTGAGACGACCTTGATGGGGTGGCCTTGGAAGTAGTGGCCTAGCTTTCGGGGGGCGACGAGGAGCGCGATTGAGAGCTTCTGTGACATGGGATGGCGTGCCCGGGTATCACGTAGCACCGTGGTGACGAAGTACACCGGGTGCTCGACGAGTGTGGAGGTATTGGCGGGGTCCTACACTTCCTGGGGTTGAGGGTCCTCAGGAGCCTTTCCACTTGAAGAGGCAGCTGTGGCCTAAGGGACACCGTCCTTAGGAGCCTTGCTGTCTGGGGGTTGCTCGAGCCTCAGGAGCGCCATTGACCAGAGGGGCGGTTGAGGCATCAGGAGTGCCGTCCTAAGGCCGCGGCGCCCCAACCGGGCGCGATGTGCTTCCCCGCGAGCCCTTGATCGGGTGCTCCTCCCGAACCACCACCAGCGCCGCGCTGGCGGAGTGAGCTGTGGCACCAGAGGTTCAAGGGGGCGTGGTGCTACCATCACCGGTGGGCTGGTGAGGTACCTCTTGAGATCTTGGAAGGCAGTGCCAGCCTCCGGAGTCCACTCGAACGGGCCATTCTTCTTCATTAGAAGAATGGGAGGGCGCGCTCCGCTAGCTTGGAGATTAAGTGCCCGACGAGGTTACGCAGCCCGCCAGCTTCTACACCTCCTTGAGGTTCTGCGGTGGGCTCATCATTTCTAGCGCCTTAACCATCTCCGGGATGGCCTCGATCCCTCTGTGCGACACCAAGAAACCCAAAAATTTGCCAGACGGAACGCCAAATGCACATTTTTCCGGTTCAGTTACAGGTTCACTTGGCATAGGCTGGCGAATGTCTCCTCCAGGTCTTTGATAAGAGCTCTTGCTTCCCGAGATTTCACCACTATGTCGTCGACGTATGCCTCAGCATTCCTCCCGAGCTGCTATCCTAGGGCGATATGCATCAACCACTGGAAGGTTGCTCCCTCATTCCGCAACCCAAACGGCATGCAGGTGTAGCAGTACACCCGCACGCGGTTAGAAAGGGTGTCTTCTCAACATCTTGCACCGCCATCTTGATTTGGTGATAGCCCAAGAAGGCGTCCAGGAAGCACAATAGATCGCATTTGGTGGTGGAGTCGACGATCTGGTCGATGCACGGGAGAGGGAAAGGGTCTTATGGAGAGGCCTTGTTGAGGTTGGTGATATCAACACACATGCGCTCCTTCCTGCCCTTCTTGGGGACAATGACTGGGTTCGCGAGCCAGTCTGGGTGCCGCACTTCCCGAATGACACCAGCCTCCAATAGCTTGCGGGTCTCCTGGTTGATGAACGGCTGCTTCTTCGGAGCTTGCCATCGTGCCTTAAGCATCACTGGTCGCGCATTGGGGCACACCATCAAGTGGTGCTCGATTACTCCATGTGGAACCCCAACCAGGTCCGCCGCCTCCCATGTGAACACATCCTTGTTCGCGCGTAGGAAGCTGACCAGCGCCTCTTCTTAGTTTGGTGGGAGGCCAGCACCTATGGTGAAAGTGGAGCCCGATGCCCCGTCCTCATCGACCGGCACCTTCTGCGTCTCAGCCCGGTCTTGAGAGAACAACTACTTCTTCTTTGCTGGTACAACCCCCGGGGCCTCTGCGGCTCACTCCTTGCTTGGCCGCACGGCTGCCGCGGCTTTGAAAGCATGCTTGAGGGCCGAGAGCGCATCCTTGGTGTCCCCTTCCATGGTGAGGGCACCGCTGCTTCCCGGCATCTTCATGAGATTGTAGCTAGGGTGGGTTGCCGCCATGAACTTGGCCATGGCAGGGTACCGAGGATGGCATTGTACGGCAGGCCGATGTAGGCGATGTCGAAGTCAATGAAGTCGGTAGGGTGGTTGTCGCGTGTGCCGAAGGTGATGAGGAGGCGGATCTTCCCTGGGGGCAGGTGGAGTCGTCGACGATTCCAAAGAAAGGCTTGGTGAGGCGGAGCAGGCTGTGGGGCACGTGAAGCAGGCCGAACACTTCCACGGGGAGGACATTGAGGCCGGCGTCGTCGTCGATGAGGGTCCTGGTGACTGCCACGTTGAAGCTGGTGGGGGTGCAGAGCATTGGGAGCACGCCGGCCGTGGTTGTGGGGTGGTCCCCCGAGTCAAAGGATAGGTTGGCCATAGGCGCTGCCCAGCCCGGAGGGGCTCCCTCCTGTACATGGGCAGCGCCCATCTGGCGAAAGAACTGTTTGACGTGGCGGCTCGAGTCCGGCGTCTGCGAGCCACCGAGGAGGGCCGCGACGGCATGGGTTGCTGGCGCCGCGAAGCGCGCGATGAAGAGGCCGCGCAGCTCCTCCCAAGAGGACACTGAGGACTCTGAGAAGCCTAGGAGCCAGGCGCACGACACGCCCGTGAGGTCCATGGATAGCCAGTTTGCCATGGCCTTGTCGTTGCCGTCAGCAGCTGGAATAGCCTCCGCATATGCCTAGAGAAATCCCGCTGGGTCCACCGCGTTGTCGTATCGAGGCAGCAGCTCCGGCTTGAACTTGGGCGGCCACAGCACCCACTGCGGGGCGGGGGTGAAAGCTCGGAGACCCATGGTGCCCCGAATGCAACCGTCAGTTTGGTCGGTGAAGCAGCGCTGGCCATGAGAGCCGAACGGCGTGATGGAGTGCAGCGGACGGAGAGGCGAAACTTCGACGCACCCCTACTTGGCGCGCCAAATGTCGGATTCCGGGCTCCGCAGACCCTGGAGAGATTCCAACTTCGGGGTCCGTGCGAAGAACTCAACCTCCCTAGTCTGCCTACTCATCGATCTCACGGCCTAGCTCAATGAATAGGAAGGAAATGGGACAAGGCAGTTTAGCCAGGTTCGGGCCACCTTGCGGTGTAAAACCCTACTCCTGCTTTGTGGTGGCTTAGCCTCGAGGTGGGCAGAGGATGAACTAGTATAGTGGAAGAACAATCTCAGGAGGTGTGTTCTTGTGTTGGTGAGGGAAAGGATTGTCTGATCGATCCGTCCTCCTCTATGGTGGTGGCTAGGCAATATTTGTAGCGGCCTTAGTCCTCTTCCGCCAAAATGAAGGCGGGAAGGGATCCCACAATGGCCAAATTCAAAGGGAGACAACTAGTACATCTTATCCTGACGAAATGTGGTCTTCGCCAGCAAAGCTTCTGGTTGTGACGCCGTGGTGGGCACGACGATGACCTCCATCCTGTCATCCTGGTGGTCTTGGTCTTGTTGCATGGAAATGGAAACCTTTAGGTGATTCCTCGGGACTCCACGCCTGCCCTTTCCTCCTTAGCACCAAAGAGGAAACGGTTGTACTGCGCCCGCTGGCGCCTGCCTGTCCTTGGTCGTCATGGATTGTGTCATCCGAACCTCACGAGGTGAGGGCTTGCATAGAAATCTCCGCTCCTCATAAGCCAGCTTGAGGAGGCCACTCCTTCTAGAGGTCCTGACATCGTGCGCCTTGCGAGGGTCTTGTGTTATTGATGCCGAAGGTGAGCCATACCAGGCCGTCGATGGAGCCACGTCGTGGGCCGTAGGCAGGCAAGTCTGGGTACCCCCTTTCCCAGAATGCCGACACATGCCATATAGAACTAGGAACAAGATAATTGGAGATATGCAGTCCTAAGTGTTGTTGCAAGCAGTGGATTTATCTATCTTGAAGGATAACTCAAGTAGGTATTTATATTTACTTATTGAGACATAAATATGGATCTTTTGAAATGATTCATAAGATTGTCAGAATGAAGTAGAAACTATTGTAACAAGAAAATTATGTTTCTACAATTGGATTGCAGAAAATATTATTTGATTTACAAATTTAGTGAATGTCTGATGAGCTGTGAAAAATATTTTATAGCTTACACCTCCTAGAAAGACTACTAAGATTAGAGTGTTTTGAGTAGATGTATGTAATCAAGCTATGTATGACTTGCTACGAGCAAATATGACATTAAACTATTTTGCCAATACAATTTTTAATGTGATGCTTTAGAGACTGTCGCTTTTACATTGAAATGGAGCACCATCAAATCTGTAAAATAAGTGCTACTCCCTCCGTACACTAATATAAGAATGTTTAGATCACTATTTTAGTGATCTAGACACTCTTATATTAGTAGTGATCTAGACACTCTTATATTAGTTTACAGAGGGAGTACTTTGTAATTTATCCCAAAAAGTTAGGTACTCCACTATCACTACGCTCCGGCAAAGTGTTTTGCCATAGAGTGCATAAATTTTGAAGAAAATATTTTCTGCAAAAGAGTAAGTGGGAGGACAGTGCAAATCAATGACATTATAGAATCTTCGTGTTCAAGTCAAAGAAAAGAAACACTAGAAGTGGTTCTAAAATTTTCTTAGCGCGGCGGATACGGAAGCCTCTACACAAGATATGGAGACTTCGACCGAATATGCATATAGGTTCGAAAATTCATACAGAACTTTAGGGTGCCCATCCAAAATATTATCGAACAAACAATGAACCTATAATTAACAAAGAAGTGCTCATGGGCCCTGACTCTAGGATTGGCTGTACATCTAAAAATTCAGAGATAGTATCCATACACATAATTCAAGTTTAGACCATGATGGACCCTCTGAAAGACTTAAAGTCTAAATTGTAGTGATGGATATATAGATTGGCAAAGATAAAAATGTTTTATAATGCTTGACTTGTTGCAAATAGTTTATGACAAGATCAAGTAGTTGACTATGACGAGATTGTCTCATCATAATAATACTAAAAGTCAGTTCGAATTGAACTAGCAATTACTAAATATTTCAATTATGAGATATAATAGATGGATGTCAAAATGATTCCCATAAGATAGAAATAGAACCAAGGTTGTATATTTGATATGGTCCAAGGTAATTTTGTTGATCCAAAGGATGCTAGTAAGTGTGCAAACTTCAAGAGATTCTATAAAGATTAAAGCAAGCATAGTGGAGTTGAAATCTTCGTTCTGATGAAATGGTCAAATAATTTGATTTCATTGAGGAAAGCGGAGATGCTTGTATTTTCAACAAAAGTGGGAGCATGATAATATTATAAGATTATATGTGCATGGCATATTGTTGATTGGAAATTTCTTAACACGGATTGAGAGTTTATTGAAACTGTTTTTTTAGTATAAGTCACATGGAAGGAGTTTTAAGCAAGAATTAGTATTCTAAAATACTAAGTTAAGAAATACGTGATTTCAGTCACACTTTTGTTAAAATGTTCCATTGTATGTAAACAACCGGATATGTCCAGTACTCCAAGTAAGTTGTGAATATGTTACCAGAATGATCAAATTGTTGATTATAGGACAACCGTGAAAATGTGGTTAAGTACTAACAACATGTTTCTCGCATAAGGATAAGATGAAGAGATTGTTGTAAGGAGTTACATCAATACGCACTTGTTGTAAGTTGTACATCGAGATAATCTTCATCAGTTCTACAAACGATTTTCGGCTTCAACTAAATGATTAATGGTGGCACAATAAGTTGGAATTGGTCCAAGAGAGTTAATGTGGTGAGTTATATAACAGAAGGCCAAGTATGTTGTCGCTTGAGAAGCAACAATAGAGGGTGATGAATCAAAGGTTCATTTATAACTTGGTATGATGATTGTGCAAATGGAACACTATTCCCGATAGTGGTTCTGTAGATCAATCTAAGGAATCAAAGGTTCTACCAGTGATTCAATGTATACAAAGTTTGTTTCACATAAATTATGAATTATTCTAAAAGCATGATAGATACATTGAAATGCAAATGATACACATGGATCTAAAGATTGTTAGATTAGATAGGATGAAGTCTCTTACACAAGCAAAGCATGGACTAACACCAGATTGCCATTGGTGTAAAAATTATAAGTGTTAGCTAGATTATTGACTCTAGTGCAAGTGGGAGACTATTGGAAATATTCCCTAGAGTAAATAATGTTGTATTATTTGCATATTCATAATTAAGTGTTTATATTCCATGCTATAACTGCTATGATCCTGGAATATGCGATTCAGTGGAAAACTCATATGCATGTGTGAACTGATAAATAGATAAAATACATATTCCAAGTCTCGCCTCTAAGACTAGCACAAGTGTTGTTGGTGATCACGTTTTCCAGATCTTATGATATCATTAAGTGCACGTCCATATCGATCCGTGGTGAGCACTATGAGCACACATTGATATTCTGCTAATATTAGCAGAATAGTTATTCTGATAACACTTCCGAACTGCAAGCTAAAAGGAAGTGCACTGCATCTTCTGTACGGTGAGCACAGCAATGCTTTTACGGGAGAACTGCTTCATTTTTTGGTAGTCCGCCCGTCTGTTCTGTGTGGAATCTGGTGTTGCAGGATGATTTAATTTGTTTCTGGACAGTATTTGACCCTTTTTCATTGTAATTTCTTGGAAAAATGCCTAAAATTTCGGTGAATCGAGTGATTTGGCGGAGGAGCTTTGCTCTATTCGTTCGTGTTCGTGTCGGATCCAACTTTTTGGCGCTTAGATGTTGTTTGTTAGTGGGAATTCTTTGATTGCGTTCATCTAATCGCTCCCTTTACTCTATAGTTTGTGTAATTTGTAGGAGTTAGTTTTCAATTCCTGCGAATTTGATTGTGTGGGCGGGTGAGCTTCGTCTGTTGCTCCTTTCTTGTTGATTTTTTGGATTTTGTGCGTCGATGCATTTTTGGATCTTGTAATTACTTTCACTGTTTGTTTGCATTCATTGTATTGCATCTGTAATCTTCTTATTTAGAATTCTAATTTATAAAGAAAAGCTCATTCTGTTCATCTAGTAACCTTGTGGTCGATGTAAGTTTTTGTGGGGTATTCTTCGAAAATTTAGTGATTGGGAATTTTTAGGCAAGTTCTGGAAGTGCGATTGAATTGGCACCTCTGTTAGCGTCCCAGGTGTCTATATTTGTACTGCTTCAATTTTATTGTTGTAGTTCAGGCATATTTTGTAGTGCACTGCATTTTGGTTAGTAGTGAACTTCGTTGCAGATGTATTAAAGTGGTTATGGTAGCTTATGAGATTTCTCTTTTTGTTAAACTGCATTATGTGTTTCAGAGAACCGCATAATATGCACTTTCATACTACATTAGAAGTATAGGTTAATCCGCTATTGTGCTATTATAATAGATGGTCTTTTTTGTGCTGGTGTTAGTTGAATCGTTATTATGAAAAAAATGAACTGCACACGATGATAATTCTTTTTGAACATCATATGTTAACTGCAAAGTTTCGACCATTTGAATTGCATCGTTACTGTTCAGTAGACTACATGTTTTTATATTTAGGACCACACTATGTGTATTAGATAACTACATTGTGTCACCGGCAACTTGTCTAAAAGGGTGATAAATTGATGGACACGACGTTGCATACATTAATAAGGCACCGTTCAATGTGTCTGATGGACATAATTTTAAAAGCATACAACATATGCAAAGCATTAGAAATATGCCACAAATTGCTTGCTTTATCTTAGACAGCCTACAATGCAAATATTGTAAACTTCAGGGAGTCTTCTTCTTTGTTGAAAAACTCCATGGCCACTTCTCCGACATCATAGCCATTCTAGGAGACAAAATCTTTCCAACCAGTGTTATGTTGATGCAGTCTTTAGAGCCAACGTGGTAGTCAACTTGCATGTCTGCATACCCATTCTTGTGTTGTGTCTCCAAAGTAACTCGGACAAGGAAACTTTATTGTGGATGGTAGTTTTTGTATTTTGGCATGGATGGAAAAAGAATTTTTTTATAAGTAAACACCAAATATATTTCCTTATATTTAGGATGATCTATTTATGTTAACTTAAATATGTACATATATATGACTACTATTTTATAAAGTAGTTTCAATGTATGAACAAACTTATATATGAAATTGTCCTCTAGTTTTAGTAGAATATACATTATATTGTAACATGTTTGCACTGCTTCGCTAGCATGTTAAGAGAACTGCAACACTGATCTATTGAACCTCTTTTTTGTTCATGTGTTGGGGTTCTGGTCCAACTAGTGTTCAATACCTGGTGTGCTACTGAAGAAAAATAGGTAGAACTGTCTAGTCTTAATAGCTGACAAATCTGAACAACAATACAAATCTTTGTATTGTTAATAATACTGAACAAATTTATGGAAATAAACACTCAGATGTGGATTTGCGGCCTAGATTGTGTCAAAAATTGTGAGCGGAAAAACATAACCAACTTTCTTGCAGGTTTGTGGATGTGAGGCGATGAAGAAAGGGTGCCCGAAACCCCCTGTTGGGTATCATCAGGCACCCGAGCTTGTTGCGCCACTCGGCATCGGTGAGCTCCAGACCATCGTTGTACACGCATGTGACTGCTATCGGCGCCATCCTTGCTAAGCACCCGCATGAACAGTCCATAGCGGGTTCAGTGGAAATTCATAGAACAGTTGGGGATGGGCGGAATCGTAGATCTACGATTGGAAGAAAAATAGGAAGGGGGGAGTTGTGTGAGTCTGGAGCACGAATGGATAGGTTTTATGCAGCCAATTGAGCAACGATAGTAAAAAATGTTGTGGTTGGTGTTAGGTGGTGGAGGGATTCTGATTCAGTCTACACTAATGCATTTGAGAAGCAACAACACTGCTTACTAGAATCTAACGAACTACATTGTCGTATTAAAACAAACAATAGAATGCATGGATTGTGTTTTTTCTAGTTATTGTTTATATTTTTATTGGGTCGTGGTTTTTCGTGGTATGTGGGAATGTTTTTTATTTTCAGTGGCCTCTCTTTGCGTGTTGGGCCTGTATTGGGAGCAAAAATGCATTCGGCCCATGTAGGCCTACCAGTAAGGCTGGTTCCCGGTGCGCTGTCTGTGCGGGGCAATGTTTAGTTCCACCTCGCCCGCCGAGAGCGCGCCGGACCGATTTATAAGCCCACACGAGGCAACGCTCTCAAACTCCTCAGGTTACTTATTTGTGCGCTCATACATGGTGCTTGCTGCTCTTTCCTATCTGACTTGTGGGCCCTTGTGTGCCCGGCCCCATGCATCATGGCTCAGAACCGACTCGCCCACTATGGGCGCAAATTTACTATGAGACTGGCTGGGGCCTGGTTGCACCTGAGTGGTCAATTGTTTTCATATTTTTCCTCTAATATAGGGCGTGCACTGCTTCGTAAAGCATTTTGCACTGCATTCATCAGGTTTGTGTACTACATGTGCACAAATTTCACACTACATATGTAGGTGCATTTTTGTACACTGCATTCTGGTCGATTGTTTTAGTGTTTTTCCTCTTACGTATTCTTTTCTAATATACAATGTGCACTTGTTTTTTAGGTATGTGTGCACTACATTCGTTAGAGTCCTGTACTGCATGTGCACACATTTTGCAGTACATATGTAGGAGCATTTTTGCACAGCATTCATCAGGTTTGTGTACTGCATGTGCCCACATTTTTGCATTACACACGCAGGTGCATTTTTTGCACTGCATGCATCCTCTTTGTGCACTGCATCCTGGTCAAATTTTTCTTGGTTTTTTTCCTTTTATGTATTGTTTTCTAATATATGGTGTGCACTACTTTGTTAGTTCTGTGTGCACTGCATTCATCAGAATATTGTACTGCATGTGCCCATATTTTGCACTGCCTGCATCCTATTTGTGCACTACATCTTCGTTTGTTTGTGCACTGCTCGAATCACATACTTTATGTGCAATATAGTATGTTCTAATATTGAACTCTACTTTTGTAATTGAAATAAAATTCTTCAAAACATAAGCAAAGTTCATCATTAAAAGCCATTTTGTATGACAAGCAAACTAAGTTTAGCAAAAGAAAAAGAGCACAAGCAAACTAATGTTACATAATAAAACAATAGAAAGCAAGTTTCACGATAAATCTAAAATGATGCGAGCAATGTTGGTTTTTGGCCGGCACCGTCTGCTTCTTCACACTATAGGGAAAGGCCTAGCAGCAACGCGGGTTTTTGGCCTACCAGTAGCGCGGGCACTGGCGCTTAATAGGGCGCTACAGCTAACCCATAGCAGCAGCGCGTGCATGCCTGCGCTACTGCTATACAAGTATAGCAGCAGCGTGCTGCTTGGAAGCTCGCTAATGCTAATAGCTCTAGTGCTCTTTGGACGAACGCGCTACTGCTATTGTCACACTGCTGCTAACTTTCCTCCACACGCTACTGCTAATTTCAGTAGCTTTTGTTTTTTTCTGCATATTTGTTTTGTATTTGAACAGGATTTATACACGAATCTTTAGCACATACAAATGTCATCATCATACACATACAAATCGCTGCGAGACCACAAATGTAATCATAAAATATACATACAAATAGTCTGATCATAATTATCATCCAACACAAAGTGGTATATCATCATCATCTCAAAAATAGCGATACATGCAAGTCTCGAATACTTGCAACTACAACGTCATCCATCTAAACAATGATATACACGAGAAGTGCTATCACTATGAGTGATAGTGGAACTATGCAGTACATGAGGCGGCGGTCATGAGTCCTCTCTTGCACTCGCCTGAACCTCAAGTAACTAGCTTGTGCTTCTTGTCTGCTTTTGAAGCCTTTATGGCTGGCACCCGAGAGCCCCTGCACTTGCGCCTGACACTCATGCCACTCGTCATACACTGCCGGAACCTTCCCTTCGTACACGTCATATCACTTCGCCATCAAGAAACTAGGTACCTTTTAGAGATGCATCTTCATCAAGAGGATGCACAATCATATCCAACAAAATATACTAGAGCAACACGAAAAAGAAAGGGTTAGCAACTAGATGCAACATACAGTACGCAAACTAATTAAGTAGAGGTACGCAGGTCATCGTAGGAAAACTAACAAAGTAGCGTTACGCAAGTTCTGCAGGGACCGTGGACATCACAAAGTTTCATCGCTATAGAAAGTATACAAGTTCAACTGACACATATCATCATCATCGGCATCGTAAATCACTAGAAGTTCCATCCTTTCGTATCAACAAGGATGGACCCTAGCTTCTTGAATGGTGTGAGGTCTAGACGTTGCATGCCTATGCGAGTTCGGACGTCAGCTCGCGATATAGGGCCGTGGTGGAAGATCGCCTTCTCATCGACGACTTCTTTCATGATGATCATCGCAATGTCCCTTTGGATGCGAAACAAGTCATCTCTAAGTTTATAATCCGCTTCTCCATGAGATTCTAGCCACTTGTGTATATGATCATCATTTCTGCTTGTCATGCAAAGCTTTTGGTGATCCATGCTGAACTCAATCATGAGATGGACGATGTAGAATCCATCCTTCTTGCTTGGTTTTGGGACATGGATGCAGGAGAAGTTAGTTTTATGCGCGAAACTGATATTCTTGTTCCTTTGTTTCCTGATCTGCACGTGGCCACCTCTAATGTTGAAGCCTTGGAGAGCATCATCTAGAATATTCATTATGTGGGTGTAGTCCTTTTTCTCGTAGTCTCTGGAAGGGTCGAAATACATGGCATGGGAGACTCGCGGGTAAAGAACGATAAGGACGGCGCGCCCGTTGCTGCGGGGAAAAGACACCTCAAATTATTCTCCATATGAGCGAGAAGGAATGATTGAAATGTACGAAAGGGTTGTCCGGAACTAACTTACTTTGGATGATAAGGCAGGAGGACAATTTCCTGGTCCTTATTCTGTACCATGAAGTTTTGGAGGTAGTCCCTAGCAGTTTCACGGTCAAGGTCGCCGAGACTCAAGAAAGACTCGTGCATGTAGTACGGATCCGCCACAGCGATTTGCGAGACTTCTTCTCTCTTCATGACGGAGCTCATATGTAGCGCAAAAAGGCGGACGACTGTAAAATTGAGCCGCCTTGTCAGAAACATCTCAAAGATATGGTCAAACTGCAGGAAGAACACCTCCGCGGGCCATCTGTCGACGTAGCACTTCCCCTCAGGCACATGAGCCGCGTATGTCGGATATCCTAGATCCTTTGAGGCTAGTAGGCTTTTCTCACTCGACAGCACATGGTCGTGCAGTCTCCTGAGATCCCCTGAAAGTGCCTCCAGCGGTTTCGGTGGTAGTATCGGCTTTTCCCGTGAGATGGAACATGGCCACACCTTTCACAGGTACACGGTCTTCAGAATCCATCCTCTGGCTGCTATGTGCTCTGGCTTGTTTGGAGGCAGCTATCTTCCCTGATCTCTTCCTCTCCTTTTTCTTGGGCACACCTTCCACACCCTTCCTTAACCCCTGCCCTAGTGTTCCCGGGCTAAGTACTGTACGACCCTCGTGCCCGGCTAGTTGAGCCTGTGTTGAGGCGCCATCTTCAGGCGTGGCCTATGAGGATTTCATGAAGAGACACCTTTTGCAATCCCTGCTACGACCTTCCTGCCCGGGCATATCATCCATATCCTCATTAGCATGCTGATAGCCCGATTCGTCATATGGTTGACTCATCATATCTATGCCATAGTCATACACGTTTGTATTGAGGAAACCCATAGGGTCGACCTCTGTCTCATCATCCATTCTCTGTTCTACAAGACAAATTACATCAGCCAGTACTATTGCACCCCCTTCATCATGTCGTCCGCCGATCTCACCCGGCACTACAGGAGCTGGTAATTGCGTAGGCGGGGTGGTGGTCTCCGCACATGCTTGTTGATGTGTGGTTATTGGTGTGCTCTCGGCCGACTCCAGACGAATAAGATTCTTCGGCCATAGTAGCACCCAACCCTTGCAGTTTCCAATCCGTGGCGGGGTCTCGTCGTCCTCTCTCACAAGATGTACTGGAGGAGGCAAATGCTCGTGCCTCGATTTCACACTGGACAAGCTAACCCTGAAGTTCCCAGCGGGGATCGGCTGGTTGTGGAACGTGGGTTGCAAGGGGTCCATTATCATCCCCTTTCCCACGTCCACCTTCTGGCCTTTGATCAAGTAGAGTATGGTGCACGGGGTTTCTTTCGCCTACAAACACATATGTTTGTGGTGTAAAACATCCGAAAGGCAACGAAAATGGAATATTCTATATATATATATATGTTGGTGCGACATGTAATTACCGTGATAGCATCGAGCTCAGCCAAAGACGAAGGCCCATCTAGCGCGCCAGAGACTAAGGATGGGCAGCTATGAGTGGGAGCGGCTGCGAGAGGAGGCCCGGTTGCGTGAGCAAGTGATGGTGCGATGGTGTTGTTGTTCATGGAGTTGCTCCCGACGAAACTGGGCAACGGGAAATCATGTACCGTCTTGTTTGGATTTTCCTTCGTCCAGTTGATGATAGCTGGAACCAAGTTAGTAGCGAAATCATTTCTGCAGGCAGTTACAGCTGCATTGACTGGTTGCAGTAGCAACTCATTTTTCTCCTCGGCTGTTTTTTTCGCGTCCTCAGCTGCTTTTTTCTCGACCGCAAGCTTCACCTTCGCGTCGATGTCCGCCTGACTAAACTTCTTTTTCTGCTACTTGGCCTCCGGGCCCTAGTTGTAAAACACCTTCCATGTGGCACTCCAGCACCGTGCACACGACCATATTGCGGTCGCTGGCCCAAAGGGAGTCCCTTAAGTTCGTTCAAGGCCCGGTTGAGAGTGGTGTCCCACTTGGGCCTCATCAGAGAAGTAGGGATTTCGGCTGCAAGCTGGTGTTGCTTCTCCTGCAGAAGGAGCGTGAACCGTTTAGAAATGTGTAGTCGACTAGATATGGAGCTAAATGTAAGGTGGCAACAGAATAATTACCAGTAGTCTAATCAATTTCCTCGTGATCTTGTCCGTGTAAAAAAACTTCTTTTCCTTGTCCCACTTGTAGTGGGCCCTGATGAAGTCACTCTTGTTCACCCTCATAATCCATCTCGTCTGCATCTTGGTCAGAAGGCCCAGTTTCTTCGTTGTTCAACATGTTTCCTATGATTAAGTCTCCCCCTTTAATTCAAAAAGTATGAAAAAAAATGAAAAATGACATAAAAATAAATCTATGTTTGCCAAAAAGAAATCTAACAGGCCAAAATCCACGGAAAATTTCGGCATGACCTTTGCTTAAAAAGGTCATATCGAGCGCCTGAAATTCACCGGAACAGAAATGAATCAACATTCCGGTGTAACATAGGCCACTCGGATCATTTACCCTACACATAATCATCATTTTCCATCTATGACATGTCCAAAACTAAATAAACCTAGATAAATTCATAACTACATAGATAACCTAATTAACCTACTGCCATAACTAAAACCTAAGTAAATTAACCGAAGAACCCTAGCTAGCAGAGAGAGGAGGAGCGCTGGGGGGTTTACAGAGGGTGTAAGGGCGAGGAGGCAGGCCCGACGATGGCCAAGGTTGGGAGGAGAGGAAGCAGAGGAGGGAGGCGTCGCACGTCGGGGTCGGGGGCGAGCGCCGGGGTCGGAGCCGAGGCCAGGGTCGGGGGCGAGCACCGAGGTTGCGAGCGAGCACCGGGGTCGGAGCCGAGGCCGGGGTCGGGGTCGGGGGCGAGCGCCGGGGCGCGGCGAGGGAAGAGAGAGTGGGGATTTGGGGGGGAAAAGAGGCGGGATGAAGCAGAGAGAGTGAGGATTTTGGGTTAAGTGGACGTAGCAGTAGCGCGTTTAGAGCAAATGCGCTACTACTATTAAAGGCAGCTATAGCGGTTTTATACAAACACCGCTACCGCTACCTTGACTAGCTGTAGCTCTTTTTCAGTAATGCATTACTACTATAACCAGTTTCCCTTTTTCTTTTCCTTCATTTTCTCTCATTTTTTTCCGAGAGCAGTGAACCAAAGGAAGGCGATATATATATATTGCATCATTTGTCGTTTAAATATGTACACAAAATAGGAACATATATATATATATTACATCATTGGACACATGCGTAATAATGGCTAAGTGTGTATACAAAATAGGAACATATATATATATATATATATATATATATTACATCATTTGACCGATAGCATACGGTTCCTCAGTGTTGACGTTTTCGTTTTTGAGTCATCTTCTTTCCCTTCCTGTTCGTTGAAGAATAATTGAGCCCCTCATTGTGTCTTTGCCTTTTCCATGGAGTATGATTTTTCTTAGGTAATGTAGTATTGATTCATCTTTTGACATATACTTCATCATCATCGTCATCTTCCCTCATTGAGTTGTCGTACTAATCGTACTCTTCCTTGTTGGCGACTCCATCCATTCCAATGATGTTCCTTTTGCCTCTCCCCACAACAACACGGCTGGGATTGCACGGGTCGGTTATGAAGAAGCATTGCGTCAAGTTCTTAGCGTGTACCCATGGCTCATTTTTTGTGATAGCGTTCACGGTAGCGCTCTTGGCGTCGAGTATAGTCATGGTAGTGAAATACCGGTTTTCTCTTTCAACATTCTTAGCCCATCTGACACGGAACATCGTCGTGTTGTGCAGTCCAGAATAGTCAAGCTCCCAGATCTCCTCGACCCTTTCGTAAAATCTTTCAGTTGCGCTCTTGTCGCTGCCGCTCATGCATTCCATCGTCGCCGCTGAGTTCTGATCGTCACTATCCATATCTTTGGCCTCTGTGTAGAATGTGTATCCGTTGATATCGTATGCCTCATAGGTTACGAGGTTGGGCGAGGGGCCATGTGCTAAGGCGTATATGAGCAATCCGTCCTTAGAGCCCTCCTCCGCGGGATTAGCAATAATATGCTCTTTGAACCAATGCAGGAAAGTGGAGTTGTGCTCTCTAGTAACTTCCTCGCTGATCCTGCATACCCCTCAGTCACGATACTTCTTTGCGATAATTTCTTTGTGCATTACCACGAAAGGATCTACCTCATCTAGGTGTTGTAGCACTACCAATTTTGCTCTGTCAAAGTCGGTGCGTCAATCTGAGTATGCCACGTGCAGTTCCCTACGACCATTGGAGTGACCTTATCCTTCGAGCCTCCCATCGTGCTTGTTAATGGGCAAACCAACACTAACACCAGGCGGCTGCAGGTCTGCGCCATATAGAAAATTCTTGCAGAAAGAGATGCACTCTTTTGTCAGATAGCCCTGGACGATGCTTCCATCTGGATGGGACATGTTACAAATGAATCCTTTGATGATCCCATTCATCCTCTCAAACGGCATCATGTTGTGCAGAAATGACGGCCCCAGGTCTATTATGTCGTCCACAATATGGACACATAGATGCACCATCACATCAAAGAACGCGGGCGGGAAGTACATCTCCAGCTCATTCAGTATCACAACAATCTCTTCCTGTAGCCTTCGGAGCTGCTTTAGACTGATCGACATTCGAGAGATGACGTCGAAAAAGTTGTAGAGACCAAAAAGCGTGTCACGGACATGCTTGTCCATTATCCCTCTAAGGGCAACAGGTAGTATCTACGTCATCATCACATGACAGTCATGGGACTTCGTCCCGCTGAACCTTTTCTTGTTCGTGTCTAGATATCTGCTTATCTTGCCATAGTAACCAGAACTAACTTTGACTCCAGTAAGGCACTTAAAGAATTGACCGATCTCAGCCTCACTTAAGGTGAAGCAAGAAGGGGGCAATAATCCTCTTTCTTTATTTTCTTGCCCTTCTTCTCCCGTGCCTCTGTCTCCGTCTCTGTCTCATCTGACATTTTACGAGACGGCACGTGCAGATCTTCCATGATTTTCAAATCTTGCAAGTCTTTTCTTGCCTTCGCCCATCCTTGGTCTTATCCGGCATGTTCATTAGGGTCGCGAGCAAGCTCTCAAGGACATTCTTACAGATATGCATTTGATCAAGGCAATGAGGTGTATCGAGTTTGTGCCAGTACTCCAAGTCCCAAAACACAGACCTCGTCTTCCATACCTTCAGCAGTGGCTCCGATGCCTTTTTCATCGTCTTTCCCGGTGCGGGGCACTCCTTCCAGTTTTCAGCAGCTCATCGATTTCAGCACCGCTCCGCTTACATGGAGGTCCTCGATGCTCAGCATGACCATTGAATAGATCTCCATGGTTTCTCTACGGGTCGTCCTGTTCGAGCCATCTTCGATGCCCCATGTACATGATTTTCCCAGACCCGCTTTCCTTGACGTTAGCTGCTAAGACGTCATATCATCCATGCACCGCGTGCATCCGCAATATCCATGGCACACCTGGCCTGCGACATATCCGTAACCGGCATAGTCGTGCACCGTCGTGATCAGCGCGGCTCTCATGTAGAAATACTCGCCTTTGCTGGCGTCCCATGTCTTGGCCGGTGTTTTCCATAATGTGTCTAACTCCTCTTGATGTAGCCCTAGATACAAATTAATATTATTTCCTGGTTGTTTCGGCCCTTGAATAAGCATGCTCATGTGAATGTACTTCGACTTCATGCACAACCAGGGGGGAGGTTGTACATCCATACAAACACATGCCATGTGCTATGGTTGGTGTTCTGGTTGCCAAACGGATTCATGCCATCGGTACACGCGCCGAGCACGATGTTCCTTGCATCCCATCTGAAATACCGATGAAGCTGTTCAACGCTCTCCACTGGCTTTCATCCTTCACATGTCTCAGCTTCGGATCATCTCCATCGTCGGGCTTCTTCCTCTCCGCGTGCCAGCGCATTAGCTTTGCTTCCTTGGGATCTACAAAATACTGCGGGAGACGGGGAGTGATCGGTAAGTACCATACAACTTTCTGGAGACATTTCTTCCCAGCCTTCTTGTATCGAGAAGCATTGCACACCGGACAGCTTGTTTTTCCGCGTGCTCCTTCCAATAAATTATGCAATCGTTGATGCATGCATGGTATCTAACGTGCGACAGATCAAGAGGGCACACGATCTTCTTGGCCTCATCAACACTAGTAGGACATAGATTCCTCGTGGGAAGAACATCCTTTAGGTACTTGAGATGCTCATCGAGGCTAGTGTCGGTCCATTTGTTTTTAGCCTTCGTCTTCAGGAGTTGGAGCGCGAAACTCAAGCGGGTCACCTCAGGATTGCAACCATCATACAATGGAGTGTTCGAGTCTACCACCAGTTGCTCCAGCTTAGCCTCCTCTCCAGAAGCAACTCTCTCAGTACTCGTCTCCTTGCGAAGAAGTGCTTGAACATGAGGGTCCCGCATGATTGAACTTAGTACCGACGAACTCTGCTGCGTGGAGTCCACGTTGTTCTCTCCGCCGCCATGTCCGGCCCCTTCTCCTCCACCATTTTCGACCCCTTCGCCGCCGGCATGTCCGGCCTCTTCTCCGCCGCCATTATTGGTAATCGCTTCGTCTTGCCCCGTGTTGTCATTGCCTGCCCCGTCGGCGTCCTCAACATCGTCATCCTCATCTTCAATTATCCACTGAGTATAGCCATCCATGAAACCAGTCATGAGCAGGTGCGCTTCGACACGACCATCGTCATAGGGGTTGAGCCAAACTATTCCTTTGCATTTTCAACACGGATATAAAACCTCTTTCCGGTTATTTTCTTTCATGTCCTGCACCGCCGACCGCAACCACCTGTCCACCATCGTTCCACTAACCATCATGAACGTCTGCACGGTAATAATAAACAAATTGATTATAAAAATGTGTGCATGCATCAAAGTCATACAAAAATTTGGCATGACCTTCCCTAAAAACAGGACATATATAGATCTAGAGTTTGCACGGAATTCACCTAAACGGAAATAAATCGACATTTCGGCAAAATGTAGGCAACTCAAAAGCACAATTTGGCGTCAACTCATGCCACACACACACAATTTCCATCATATTGCCCAATTATCATATCACACACACATACACATATTTCCCTTTTGCAAAAGCTTGAAATTTTAATCAGCTAGCTATCTCGAGATCGAGCACATGCACGGTGGAGATGATGATGTAGCTAGGGAGATCAAAAGTGCACAAAGCTCTTCTTGACAAAGATAGATCTAATTAGGAGGCAAATAGGTCACTTGACTAAATGCTACATCTACCTAGCTAGCTAATTTGGGAGGAGACAACTTCAACTAGTGGAGGGGGAAGGAAAAAGGTAAAGGAGATGCATTAATGGAGGTGTGTAGTTAGCTAGGAGTGATGAACAGAGAGAAAGGTAGGTAGAAGAGGGAGAGTAATGGGGGAGAAGTCTTGAGGAAGAAGAAGAGTGAGAGAGGGAGGATGTGGAAGGTAGGGGAAAGGGAGGAGAGGAGATAGGGGAGGGGAGGATGGGTGGGGAAAGGTGGTGGGGTATAGTGCGCGGCAAAGCGCGCGGCAAAGCGCGTTGCTGCTAAGGATGTAGCAGCAGCGCGCTTTCTGGACACGCGCTACTGCTAAACGGGCCAACCGTGTGGACACTTTCAAAATTAGCAGCAGCGACGTGACTAAAAAGCACGCTACTACTACTTCATTAGCAGTAGCGCGCATCGTGACACCGCGCTACTGGTAAACTTAGGTTGGTGGGTACTGTTGGTGAATTTTTGTAGCAGCGCGGTTTCGACAACACACGCTACTGCTAAATTTACGTCAGTAGCGTGGTTTCCTTATCCTCGCTACTGCTAATTAGCAGTAGCGCCTCTTTTTGTGCCGCGCTGCTGCTAAGATTCTGTGTATAAGGTTTTCCCTAGTAGTGTCACCAGGTAGACTCTCCCCAGCTGCTACTAGCGCGCTTCTTGGGGGGCTCCTCCTTCTCTAGCTTTGCACGGCGAAGCCCGTCCTAGGTGAGGGTGATGTTGTTCCATATCTCGTACGCTGCGTAGGCGTCCTTTCTCGCATACTTGATGTGCCTCATGGACAGAGGCAAGGTGGCCTGGCACGCATGTTCTTCATTGGTGATCTTCTTCTTCATGTTGTTATAGTAGTCATTGATGAGCATGTCGACGAAGTCTGCAAGGGAGTCCAACTCCTTGGTGGCCTTGGGCACCCTCCATTCCTTCTGGATGTCAACGAAGTTGGCGACCTCCAGATTGGCGCACTCTAGCCTAGTTTTGTCGCCGCCGTTGGAGAATCCAGCAAATGTGTACCTGGGTCAGTGAGGAAGTTGTCGAAGACGGTGCACCTTTCAGTGGCGCTCAGTTGGAGGAGCAGCACCAGCTGAGTCTTGCCGATCGAGAGTTGGACGAGGGCGGGTTTCTGCATCGCGCCAGGCTCGTTGTTGTACTCCAAATCAATTCCGACAATCTTGTGGCGTTGGAGCCTGAGCTAGCGCTCATACTGCTCAAGGGTGATCGCCATCTACTTCTTGTCGTTGGTGTGGATGACGTGCAACTTGGTGTTGCCGTGGGCCTCCACATTCCTGTACTCGTCAACGAACGCCATCGACGACACTAGGGCTTGGTGTCTTCTATGGAGATTGATGAGATGGAGCAATTTGGTGGCAGCGCAATGGCAAGTTGTGTTGTTGTCGATGAGAAAGCCTTGGCAGGGTTGTGAATTTAAGTGGGGAGATGGTCGCAGCGGATGAACTACATGATCTCGTTGATGATGCGGTTGTGCAGATCATGGGTTGGGTTTGTGTCCATGATCGTGGGTTTGTGGCGATGGAACCGCTTGGATTGGGTGGTTGTCTCCGAACGTGGTTTTATTAACGTGGTTTTATTTTTATTTTCCATCAGTAAAATTTGTTAACCACCATGTTTTGTGCGAACGGGCATTCTCACGTTATATGTATTATACGTGTTTCCGAAACAACATTGCTTATGATACCATACTGCTTCGTCTAACAAAATGCACTGCATTGTCTAGAGCTGCGTACTGCACCTGTTTTGCGTGTACTTCCTGCAGCCCCTAGAAAAAAGTGCAATATATTCCACAATTTACAAGTATTTCTCTGTGAACTAGAGCATGTATGTATTCCAAAACTGCATTACTTATGTTACCGTACTGCTTCATCTAACCAAATGCACTGCATTATCTAGAGCTGCGTACTGCACCTGTTTTCCGTGTACTTGCTGCAGCCCCTGGGACGAGAGGGGGGTTGGAGGGGCCCCCCAGTTTTTGTGACACTTTTTGGAAGGTAGACTTTTTTCGGACGCGTTATCTTAACACGCGTGTTGTTTTTTCGACTTTAACTTTTTTACGAAGTGCATGTATTTATTTGTTTGACTGTCCGAACTTCATTTTCCTTCACAGCGAACTGCATCTGGTACTAACTTCTTTGTTTCGACCTGGTCCATCTTATTTAGCCGGGCCGTTTTGGGCCGGCTTGTTTTATGTAACTCTTTCCCATGTGGGCCACACATGTGGCCCTCCCAGGCGCTCCCACTGCTCCACTCATAGGGAGAGACCGAAAAGAAACCGCTCCCCTCTCTTGCAGCAGCTCCTGAAGCATCTCTCCATCGAGCAGAACCGTTGTCGCCCACAACAACCACCGTCTCCCGCGGAACCGCCATCCACAAGAGGTCCATATTCCTACATTTCACATCCCCGTCCGCTCCCCCATCCCTTCCCGCTCCGCTCCCCCAGCCCTTTCCCCTCCATTCCCACCCCCGCCCCCACTTCCGCTATTCATCCCCTTTTTGTGGTACATTTCTCGTGCCCTCTGTCGTCATCGTCCCCTGATCTAGTTTTGTGATTCTCGTAGAGTTTCTGCATTTTTTCGTATGTATTTTTTCCATAAGCAGGCTATTTGATCTCGATTTTGAAGTTGGTACTCACGTGTGCTCTGTAGGCAGAGCAAGGTGCATCTAGGGTTTGGTTAGATTTCTTCTATTTTTGTTGCTGATATCTGTCACTCTATCCTTTTGCTGCAGGAAAATAGCATGTCTTCGCCAAGAAGAGTAGAAGGAGTTCAAGGTGTGCGCACTACTTACTTTGGTCTTGCTTATTTTCTGTGATCTTTCTCTAGTTTCCTAGTTCATCCTACGGATTTGTTTATGCTATGTTAGTTGCCAGTGTTCCGTTGCATTATTTGTGATGTGATGTTTTGTAGTATCTATTTCTAATTTTTATTGAATCTAGTAGCTGATTGCAGTGGTCATAATAATACACCAATTGACTCTCGTTGTTCGGGTGGTAAGGATCATGGTGGTGAGGCAGGACATGAAGTGAATTCACCAATTGAATCTTCTCCCATAAGTGTGGCCCCTCCTTTTGGTATGTTTTTTTTTCTTATTTTAATTTGCCAATTTGGTTGTATCACTCTTTCTATTATAAATTTCATATGTGTCATGTTAGTTTTGAAATGGATTGTTCTTATAAATACTTGCTATTTTTTATGTGAATGCTTTGTTTGTTTGTGTATGCTGCTTACTTGATGTTGTACAAACTGGTGTTGCCTTTTTGTATCTAGTCTGATATTTTTTTGGAAACAAACATGAAGTTAGTGTATGCAGCACTGCATTTATATGTATATGTGAACTCCACTATATGTATGTGTGAACTACATTGTTGTTTTATTCAGGTTTTTTGTATAGATATGGATGCACTCCATTACATTGATATATGAACTGCATTAATTTTTATTTCGCTTATGACTGCAGCACTACATTTATATGTATAAGTGTACTTGATTTGTTCTTTTTGTGCACTTTTTAATGACCATAGTTAAACTTCATTTTGACGTAGTGTTAGTTTTTAATGCTGGGGCGCCTTGGTTTGAGGAGGTTACTCAATTGATTGACCATTATTTTGCAGAGGCTGACGTTGGTGTGAGCTTTGACCAAAGATGTCCCATCTTGTCTGAAACACAATCCCAATCTGTTGTTGGTACAGAGGAAGTTACACAGGCGTGGATGGTCTCGGAACAGCTTCATGCTTATGAATTGAAGCAAAGCAAGAAGAAGTTGAGGTTTGAAAGTGACTCAAAAGGGTATGCGGAGAAGGAGAAGCAGAGGAGAGCTGCAGATGGTGCCAACGGTGTCAAATTTGTTAAAGTCAAGCAGCCTGCTTTGCAGAAGAAGAGTCTGACTTTTGTTGCTGAGAAAGGTGGTACTCCTCGGCAGAGTCCACGTGTTTCTTGCATGAACAAGAATCTTCACAAGAGAACTGCTGAAGCTGGTGCGAAGGATCCTCAGTCCAAGCGACCACATGTCAGTGAAGGTCCCAACTCTAACGATGACGACTTTGTGCTTGCTGATTTTGTGAGGGATGTTCATACTAGTAGACGGAAAGACTGTGGTCCATCTAAGAGTCAACCCAAGTGTCCCCGTGATAATGGCGATGAAGGTGTTTGTGCTAACTCTGGTAGGGAGGCTGATGTTGTTCCAAAGGTTTGTTGAAGTGGACTGCATTTGTTTCCTCCATTGTTATTCTATTTGTCTTTTTTTGTCTCACTTTTTGGCTAATCTTCTAATGTGGACTACATTTTGAAGTTGACTGAAGATTTGCCAATATCTGGTGACAAGTTGATGATAGTTGCTGGTTTTTTCCCTGCTGGCCATGGCCCTTGAGAACGAGATATTGTTGCTTCTCACAATTTTGATTGTGGCATGGTTGAAAGCTTGAAGATTGTAGTGACGAATATTCGGTCTTCGTATGCTTAGTTGAAATATTCACAGGAAGAAAAATGTGCCCGGTATGAGAAGGATGCTGACCACATTTTGGATGAAATGAACTGTCAGGATGCTGGCGCTGATAATGTATGTTGTCCTTTTTTGTCCTTTTTGAACCTCTTTTGTGTATTATGTGGACTACTCCTCACTCTTTGTTTTTTCTCATAGGCTGGAGTGGAATCTTCTAGTGTTCATGGATCTAGGGATGATGGAATTGGTCAGGTACAAGTATTTCTCCCATGCCTGTTCTACCACGTGCCTCTCTTCTTGAACTTGTATTTTTTGCTTTCCATTTTTATGTATTTTTTGTGTACCTCATGATTTGTAAAATGTGTACTGCTTGTGCATAGTTGATGTTTTTTTCCTTTTTTGTTCGTTACCATCTTAGTTGGTTTTGGTTTGTTCTATGCCCATAGACTGGAGTTGATGCTTGTGATGTGCACAAAGATTCCTACGATAGCCCTGAGAAGGATGAGGACTTGGCTATTGCGTCGTCTCCTCTGGATGTTGTATTTGATAACGTTTAGTGGAATTACTTCTTCTATTAGTGGGTTGTAATCTAATTTTTTGTTGTTGTTATAAGCTTGACGTACATTGTCCTGTTCACTCATATGTATTTCTTTTACATATGCGAGCTGCATAGTTTTACATTTGTGAGCTTCAGTCTTTGACATAAGTGAACTACAGTTCTTTTTGCATTTGTGGGCTGCAGTGTTTGACATAAGCGAACTACAGTCTTTAACATTACTGAACTACATGTGTTTTACATTTGTGGACTGCAGGCTTTGGCATAAGTGAATTGTGTGTTGTAGTGTTAATTATCCCCTCGGTCATTTGTGTCATTGTGTCTTTTTTAAACTTTTTTACAGTCTGGAGATGAAAATGTATAAGTATGTCAGCAGGTTGGCGTTGTTCGTGATGATGTGAACCATGTGGATTGTGCTGATGCTGGTGGTGGCAGTGTGGATGCTTCTGTATCGGTTGTCGTTGACAATGCAGAACCTTTTGTAGCTTAGGAATCCCACGAAGTTGTTGCCCCTAGTCGGCACGAAGATTCTGATGTTGACATTGAAAAGTCGTTGGAGAATGTCGTTCCTGCTGGTAGAGTTGCTGCTTCTGCTATTTGTCTGGTGCCCAATGATGTTCCTGATGTATTGAGAGTGGAGCCTCGTGTAGCTGAAGTATCTAAGGATGTTGAGGTTGACCGGGCTGTTGTAAATCCGTAGAATGCTGATGTTGCTACAGTAGGGCAGTCTAGTGAGGCTCTGGTGGTTTCATCGCAACCTAGCCAAGTAATGTTTTGGTTAGCTTTGAAGAACAACAACATGCACTATTCAAAAAAGAAGAATTTTCCATTAGTCAGATCTTTGCCGTCTGCTAGCAGACGGCAAAGAAGGTCTTTGCCATTAGTCAATTCTTTGTCGTTGGCTGGCGAACGACAAATGTTCTTTGTCGTCCGCTAGCAGACGACAAAGAGGTGGGTGGGGTCCAGTGGAGGCCCAAACCCTAACAGCCCACCAGCCCCACCTCTTTTGTCGTCTGCAAGCACACGGCAAAGTGTTGAGTATGTAACGGTCATCCCCCCTCTCTCTCCCCCTCCCCTCACCGACCCCCCATGCGCACCCGACCCAAACCGCCGTCGGCCACCGGGCCCCCGACCCCCACCGCGCCCCCGCCACCCCGTCCACGCCGCCTCGCCTCCCTCCCGTACGTTCGCCCGACCCCTTCCACTGGGCCACCGCCACCGCGCCACCGCCACCCTGTCCACGTCCCCCCGCCGCCCTGCTTCCCCTCCCTGTTGTCAGATTCTGGGTTCCGGCTAACCCTTGAGGTTCGCACTCTGGGGTGCGCATGAAGAACTTTCTCTCCCTAGCTTGCTCGCTCAATGATCCCACGGCCTAGCTCGACGAACCCAAAGAACAAGAGACACAAGGGTTTATATTGTTTCGGGACACCTTGCGGTGTAATAACCTACTCCGGTGTGGTGTTGGTGGATTGCCTCGTGGGCTAAGGATGAACTAGAACAATCGATGAACAACATCAGGAGGAGAGGTCTTCCTGAGCTCACCGAGCTGGTGGGTGTGAGGATGGAATGGATCCCGTCCAAGATGAGTCTCCTCCTGTCTCCCCTTTTTCTCTCCCTTTGCTACGGCGGCGGCCAGCCCTATTTATAGAGGCCCTGGTCCTCTACCCAAATGTTAGGCTGGAAGCGATCCCACAATGGCCAAGTTTGAAGGGAGACAACCAGTACAAGCTATCCTGACAAAAGGTGGTTTTCGCGTGCCAAAGGCTCTAGTGGTGACGCTATTGTGGGCCCCATGGTGACCTCCGTCCTTCCGTCATGCTGGTCTAGGTCTTGTTGCACTGATATGGAAACCTTTGCCTGATGCCTCAGGAATCCTCGCCTGCGCCTGCCTCTTTAGCACAAAAGAGGAAACTGGTACACTGCGCCTGATGGTGCCCGCCTGGCCTTGGTAATCATGGCTCACGTCACGTGAACCTCGCGAGGTGCCGCTTGCATAGAGATCTCCGCTCCTCGGGAGCTAGCCTAGTGAGGCTGCCCCTAGGGTCGTCTTGGCGTCGTACACCTCGCGAGGCTCGGCCCCTCGCGAGGGTTCTGAGCTGTTGTTGCTGAAGATGGGCCGTACCAGGCCGTTGGTGGAGCCACGCACAAGCCCGCAGGCAGGCAAGTCTGGGCACCGCGGGTACCAGAACACCGACAGTAGCCCTCGGGCCCAAGGCACGCTCGAGCTTGGCTTAGAGGCGAAGCCAAAGGGAAAGTGCGGAGCGCCGCGGCCCAACCGCCTGCGGCCTTGATTGACACGTGGCGACTGATGGGATGTGGGCACCTCTGCTTCCCCACGCTGCCTCGGCAACCGTTTGACTTGACGAGACCCTGTTGCATGCTTGAGGAAAACAATCATTACGTGTGATCGTGGAGGCCGGCAGTTGGCCTCCCTTTGACTATAAATGAGGAGGGGGCAGAGCCCTCGTTGGTCATCTTCTCCTACAGTATGTTTGCTTCTTCTTCCTCCTCTTTGCTCCGCCATCTTACTGCGACACCCATGGCGCCAATAAGGAGGTTCTCCGCCGCTGAGAAAGGAAAAACTCCTCGTGAAGAGTAGGGGCCACTTCCACCGAAGAAGAGGTTGGCCTGCCCCCTTGGCGTCGTCGTGAGGAAGGAGGTGACGAGGCGCTGGTATGAGTGGCCTCCCCCAGGCTACCCGCTGCCCTTGCATGCCCAAGCACACGGCCCTGGAGGAGGAGGCGGCGCCCCGCGCTGCTCGTGTCACAGCCACGGTGGCCGGGTCGTGGTGGCACGAGCCGCGGTCCCACGAACGCATGCTGAGGGCTCCTCCCACGAGTTCATGATGTGGGTGGAGATGCCACCACGCACGTGGATCAGATTCCCGCAGTTCTTCGCCGAAGAGATGCCGCCGAGGGGGCCGCTCGAGTTGTGGTTGCAGCATGCCGAATGCAGCACCCCGGCGATGGGAGCGGAGGTCGAGGTCGTCTCCGCGGGCAAGATCTTCATGACTCGTGGATGGGGATAGGTTGCCCGCATCTGCCACGCGGTGGGGGCCCTCGCCATCCATTTCAAGTACGACGGCGCCTCCACATTGTTCTTCAAGGTCTTCGACGAGGAACGCGGCCGCCTGGAGTGCTGCCCTGGAGGGGGTCGCCAGGAAGGTGCAGCGGAAGGCGCTGGGCCCGCCCTCAGCCCTGCTGACAGCTCCTCCGGCAGCAGTGACAACTCGTGTGAGTCCAGCGACTCTCCTGAGCCTGACGAAACTCCGGAGACGAGCGACGACAGCTACGTGCCCTCGAGCTCTCGCCGTGCCAGGAGCGCAGCAGCAGCGTCCGCTCGTCGTCATCGTTGATCTGGATGGGGTTGGCGTCGGCCCCTCAGGGCCCACAGTTGATGATGGCATCGGCGGCGACATCTGTAGATATGACTCCAGGAAACCTCCTTTTGGGTTCACTGCAAGGAATCGAGATGAACCCCGTGGGGTGTGTAAAGAATCTGTAGTGCTTTTGCATCAATGTTATCCTTATTATGAAATCTATGATTGCGTGTCTTGCTATGGCATTGCCCCGCCCCCCTTTTCTTCCTAGCTGTAGCTTAGTGCTCTACGCCGACAGGTCCCAGTCCCCAAGCAGGCTTCAGCTGTCGCTGGTATGCCAGGTCGCGATGTCGTGGTCAAGGCCAGGGGATGAGCGGCCCAAGGTCCGGTAAGAGCCCCTGAGGCGCGATGCTCAGGGAGGTCCCCCTTGGTGTGCAAGAAGCTTCCTAGAGGAAGAAAAGGTAGGCGGCATTGCCGGAGCAATGCTGCAAGACTCGAAAATCCTGAGCTGCAGTACTGGGCCGACTTGAATGCGTGACTTATATTAGCGAACCTGGTGCGATTCCTTGCGCAGTGCCCGATTTATGCGTCAACGATGGTGGTACTGCTAGGTTAGATCCGCGCCAGCTTCCCCTTTTCATGTTCTTCTAAGTGCGCTGCATCCTCGGGTCCCGACCCTCGAGCGAGGATCTGCCGCCGCTGTTATGCCAGGTCGCGATGCCATGGGCAAGGCTAGGGGTGAGGGCTGGAGAGTCAGTCAGGGCTCCTGAGGTGCGATGCTCAGGAGCCCTCCCTTCAACGCACAAGCGAATCACATAAAAAGGAGGAGCTGACAGGGCTACCCGTAGCTAAGGTCCGGAGGTTCCTGCGGGTTAGTCCGAGGAGATAGTGTAGCCCATGGCCGCGTTTGCCGTCCTGCCATTGACCCTTCCACAAGAAGATGAAGGCACTGCGGATCTGGTGAGGTGACGTGCACGGGGCAGGCCGCGAGCCAGGGCTCGATCGCACAGGATTATCAGCATTGCAGGGACAGACCCGAGCACAAACGCCATGCCAGCATGTAGAACCCCCGTTGCGAGGTGAGTAAGTGGCCGATAAGCAACCCGGGAGGCCGTGATGAGTAATGATCAGGTGGGCGATAATCAACAAGCAACTCATGTAAGGAGGCAAACTAGTTCGAATAGATGCAATAACAATACATGCCGCATGGACGGACCCACGCGACTTGGGGATGATGCAACCTGAGGGGCGCCCCCAACAAGGTAACCTAGGGATGCAAAAAGGATAGGCGCCGCAGGCACAGGCCCATGCGACATGGGGACGATGCAGCCCAAGGGGTGCCCCCAACTGAACAAACTTGAAAATGTCACCTGGTGCTGTCGCTAGAGAGATGTCGAAGCAGCTGAAGATGCGCGCTAAAGAAGTCTCTCCTCACAGGTCGTCCGGCGGCCGGTTCCCAGGGGAACCTGGAGGTTCCGGCTCCTCCTCCCCCAGGACGGCCTGGCGCCTGGCCTCACAAGCCGGCAGGGCGCCTTGCGTGAGCCAGTTGAAGGCGACAGCTGCGTTTGGTAGGCCGAAGGGCATGCGAACGTAGCTGTGTGGGGGGGCCTCCGCACCGACCAATGCTCGACGGCCAGAAGCGCCCCTGAGATGTGGCCCTGTTGAGCCAAGGAATGTCGACGCAGACGTGCAGCTCGTCATTCGCGCCAGGCAAGGAGTTGTGCCAGGTGGTGGGCGACGGTCGCCGCGCATGGCTCTTGCCTCTGGAAGCTCCCTGGTGATCTTGGTGAACTCTTGAGCGCCTGGCACCTTGTGCCTTGCGCCATCACGGGGGAAGTGTGCGGTGAAGCATGCCTCCACGTGGTGCCCGAGCGCCTCCCTCGTGACATTGGCTAGGTCAGAGGCCCTCCAGAAGAAAGCCCCCAAGCCCAGCCTAAGGAGGGCGTCGGGCGCGCCTTCCTATGCGAGAGAGGTGGTGCTGCTGGAGATACCGCTCTCCTAAGGCCCTTGGAGGAGCAGCTTCTTCTTCTTCTTGGGGACTGCCTCAGGAGGGTAGATGGCGCCTTCGTTGTCTGGGTCTTCGATCGCCGCAGCCTGGTACGCGCGTTCAAGGGAGCACACCGCATCCTTCTGCTCGTAGGTGACCGACATTTTAGCCGTGGTGGGTCACCGCCATGAACTTGGCCAAGGCCGGTTATCCAAGGATGGCATTGTACGGTAGACGGATGTGGGCGACATCGAAGTCAATGAGCTCGGTGTGGTAGTTGTCGCGCTAGCCGGAAGTGACAGTGAGGCGGATATGCCCTATCGGGGTGGTGGAGCCATCGGTCACTCCTGAGAAGGGCCTGGTGGGTTGCAACTAATCGTATGGCACTTGAAGGTGGTCGAACGTCTCGGTGGAAATAACATTGAGCCCTACGCCACCATTGATCTGGGTCTTGGTGACAAGGACGTTGCTGATGACGGGCGAGCAAAGCATCAGGAGGGCGCCGACAGTTGCCGCGCACTTGAGCTAGTTGGACGAGCTGCACGTGATGGTGCACTTGGACCACCTGAGCGGACGTGTGGCCTCGAGCCTCGGGAGCATTGCATTCACCTCGCGAGCAAACTGCTTGAAGATGCAGAGAGACACTGGGGCCTAAGCGCCCCCCAAGATGCAAGCGATGGCGCGAGGCTCCTAGAAGCCCCCAGCCCCCTCGTCCTGATGATGGTCATCATTCCTTCTTGGTGGTGGCGGCAGCGGAGGGAGGCCAGCGTTGCCCGGAGGGCAGTCCTCATGAGGCTGGTCTCTCAAGGCGCCCTCGCGAGGCTGGTCCTGCCAGTGGTCCTCACGAGGCCGGTTGTGCCACTCCTAGCGGGGCCGCGGTCGTCCCAGCGTCCTCCACTTCATCCTCCTCCACGGTCTTTCGTTGCGCTCGGGGCATCGACCGAAGCGCCCGTCGAGGATGGCCCTGAGCTCCTGTCAATCGTTAGTGTTGTGGTTGTGCATGTTGTGGAAGGCGCAAAACGGGTGGTTGGCCTTGGATGACTTGGGATGGTCGCAGCCGTGCTTCATCTCCGGCTCCGCCGCGAGCACAGCAGCCCCCTTGCGCTTCATGTCCTTGGTCTTGGACTTCTTGTCTTATGGGTCGGTGGCTGGAAGCTCGAGGAGGGAGAGGCGCCCTTCCTCAGCCCTTGTGCACTTGGTCGCCATGTTGAACATCTCCAGAGCCGTGCACAGGTCTTCGTGTATGGCGAGCTCCTCCCTCATCTTCACATCGCGGACACCATCGGAGAATGCTGAGATGATGGGCTCATCTGTCACCTTGGGGATCTTGAGGAGAACGTTGCTAAAGCGCTGGATGTACTTCTGCAGTGTCTCCCCTGGCTGCTACTTGATGCACCGCAGGTCACCAGCGGCAGGCGGGCGGTCCCGAGTGCCTTGGAAGTTGGCGATGAAGCGCTCGCGCATCTCGCCCCAGGAGGAGATCGATCCCGTAGGCAGGTTCAGGAGCCATGAGCGCGCCCCATCCTTGTGATCCATGGGAAACCAGTTCGCCTTGACCTTTCGTCACCGTTGGCCGCCTCGAAGCTCAGAGCATAGAGCTGCAAGAACTCAGCAGGGTCGGGGATGCCGTCGTAGCGCGGAGGCAGGTCGGGCTTGAACTTGCCAAGCTAGACGACGCTGTGCAGCTCGGGGTGAAGGCGCGGCAGCCCGCCATGGTCACTGGAGCCCGTCGTGGAGGCGGAGCCCAGTCTTGGTACCCGCGAGCCACCGCTGCAGGAGGTGCGCGATCCTGGCTTGGTGGTGCTGGGACCGCGGGAGCGTTTTCTTGCGATCAAGGGACTTCTTGGCAGCTTCCTTCTTCACGCATGGGCGCCTTGCATGGTGGGTCGCACCGGGGGGCACGTGCCTTGGTGCGAGGGCGCCGTCTTGATGCGGAGATGGTGGAGGTGCTCACTGGGCTACATCGCCCGCAGTTGGAGGTGGGCGAGGCAGCAAGAGATACGGTGTGGGAGAGCCCCCAGCCAGCCTTTGTAGATGTCGTCGACCAGGCGGTAACGCAGGAGCTCGCATGCCATGAGCAGCGTGGCCTGCGCATCCGTCGGTGCACGACGAGCGTGAGACGACAAGCCGACCGGAGTTAGCGATGGGGTGGCGGTGCATCTGTCCGCCGCATTGAAGGGTGCACTGACGAGGCTTGCTGCTTGTTTCCTGTTGGGCCGGTGGCGGCATTGGCAGCGGGTGATGGAGAACGGCGGGGAGGTCCACCAACGGGCACCGTCTGACCGATGCGAGCGACAAGGGTGGCCCGACGCTCAGCACGGGCTTGATGAGCGTCAGCCATGAATGTGGCGGAGTAGTGGTACGTCGATCGACGGAGAAAGGCTTCGGCGCACCCCTACCTGTCGCGCCAAACGTCGGGTTGTGGGTTCCGGCTAACCCTTGAGGTTTGAACTCTGGGGTGCGCATGAAAAACTCTTTCCCCCTAGCTTGCTTGCTCAATGATCCCATGGCCTTGCTCAATGAACCCAAAGAACAAGAGACACAAGGGTTTATACTGGTTCGGGCCACCTTGCGGTGTAATACCCTACTCCAGTGTGGTGTTGGTGGATTGCCTCGTGGGCTAAGGATGAACTAGTACAATCGATGAACAGCCTCAGGAGGAGATGTGTTCTTGAGCTCAGCAAGCTGGTGGGTGTGAGGATGGAATGGATCCAGTCCAAGATGAGTCTCCTCCCCTCTCCCATTTTTCTCTCCCTTTGCTACGATGGTGGCCTGCCCTATTTATAGAAGCCCTGGTCCTCTTCCCAAATGTTAGGCGGGAAGTGATCTCACAACGGCCAAGTTTGAAGGGAGACAACTAGAACAAGCTGTCCTGACAAAAGGTGGACTTCGCCTGCCAAAGGCTCTGGTGGTGACGCTGTTGTGGGCTCCCTGGTGACCTTCATCCCGCCGTCCTGCTGGTCTTGGTCTTGTTGCACTGATATGGAAACCTTTGCCTGATGCCTCGAGACTCCTCGCTTGCGCCTGCCTCTTTAGCACGAAAGAGGAAACTGGTACACTGCGCCCGCTGGCGCCCGCCTGGCCTTGGTCGTCATGGCTCACGTCACGTGAACCTCGCGAGGTGCCCCTTGCATAGAGATCTCTGCTCCTCGGGAGCCAGCCTAGTGAGGTCGCCTCCAGGGAGGTCTTGGCGTTGTCCACCTCGCGAGGGTCTTGAGCTACTACTGCTAAAGATGGTCCGTACCAGGCTATTGGTGGAGCCACGCACAAGTCCACAGGAAGGAAAGTCTGGGCACCCCGGGTCCCAGAATGACGACACCTGTGGCCGCCCTGCCCCTCCCCTACCGCTGCCCGGCCCCCCTCCACCGAGCCGCCCCCCTCGTCCCGCGGTTGCCCTGCCCGCTCCCTTCTGGTGGTCGTCCCACCACCCCGGCAGGCTGCGTCACCGCCCCTCCCCTGCGGCGGAGCTACTCCACCGGGCCGCCCCCTCCTCCACCAACAGCCCCCTCCCCTGCGGTGAGTTCCTCACCCTTTTTCTGTATTTTATTTATTTTACTTTTAGGTTTACATTTTAGTTTATTTTAGTTCAGTTTTAGTTTTAGTTTAGAAGAAGAGTAGGAAGAGGAGAAGAAAAGGAAGAAGAAGAAGAAGAAGAATATGGAAAAAAGATGAAGAAGAAAAGAGGGAGGAATAGAAGTTTAGATTAGGTTTTTTTAGTTTTTTAGGTTTAGTTAGTTAAGTTTTGGTTTAGATTTGTTTTTTCTGTTTTTTAGGTTTAGTTTTATTTAAGAAGAAAGAAGAAAGATGAAAAAGAAGAGGAGGAGGAAGAATAAGAAGAAGAAGAAGAAGAGGCGGAAGAAGAAGAGGGTTAGGGGTGCGTCGGCGTCGACGGAACCGTGTCGAGGTTAGGGGTGTGTCGGCGTCGATGCAACCCGGTCAAGGTTAGTGGTGCGTCTGCGCCGATGGAACTGGGTCGAGGATCGTCGGTCGCCAAGGGGTCAAGGGCCGGGGCAAAGGGTCTAGGATTTGGGGGCGATGGGTCGAGGGTCTAGGGATCGATGGTCGAGGATCTTCCGATCCAAGTGCTGACCGACTGGTGTTGTAGCTTAAGACAGGGACGTCCCCGAGCTGAAGGTCATGAGAGTGGGTGAACTACTTCCATCCATGCACGAAGAACGAATGGGAGCAGTTCACTCGCGCTGATGACCTTCAGCTCAGGCACGTCTGCATCTTAAGCTATGACAATAGCCGAGGGTGTCGGTGTCAAAACCGGCGGATCTCGGGTAGGGGGTCCCGAAATGTGCGTCTAAGGTCGATGGTAATAGGAGACAGGGGACACAATGTTTACCCAGGTTCGGGCCCTCTCTATGGAGTTAATACCCTACCTGCTTGATTGATCTTGATGAATATGAGTATTACAAGAGTTGATCTACCACGAGATCGTAATTGTTAAACCCTAAAAGTCTAGCCTATATGACTATTATTATGATTATATATCGATCCAGACTAAGCCCTCTGGTTTATATAGACACCGGAGGGGACTAGAGTTGTACAAGGTCGGTTACAGAGAAAGGAATCTTCATATTGGGTCGCCAAGCTTGCCTTCCACGCCAAGGAGAGTCCCATCCGGACACAGGAGAGAGTCTTCGGTCTTGTTTCTTCATAACCCATTAGTCCGGCCCATGTCCAACAGGCCGGACGCCCGAGGACCCCTTAGTCCATGACTCCCTCAGTAACCCCTGAACCAGGTTTCAATGACAAGCTGTCCGGCGCGGAGATTGTCTTCGGCATTGCAAGGCGGGTTCCCCTTTTCGAACACTCCAAGATAGACTTCGGATGAAATGAACGTGTCCGGATCTGCAACAAAAGCACCACACACACCCCCATGGAGAGTATAATATTTCACGAATCCCATCTGCTGACAATTTTTTGCAAGATGACATCACGTCTGTCCGGTCATTATATCGAACCATTTTTGTTTGTCGTTCCACATTTCGAAATGCGGTTTCCATTTGCACGTCCTGTCAAAGGAGAGATCGTGTCCCCCTTATTGCGGGATTCTCATTAATACGGGCGTGGGTAATCCAACCGTGCCATTTATACAACCCTTGGGAATAGGCGAGTTTTAAGGTGAGTGGGGAGGCGTTTGATATTTTACTGTATTTATAAGGGGATAAGGACTCCCTTTCTTATCCCACGCCTTCTTCCTCTGCGCTTCCATCCTTGAGCTCTAGTGCCCAAGTTCTCATATTTCCCAACTCAAGCAAGCACTCAACCATGTCCGGATCCGGAGGCCAAGGCAAGTGGATGGCCTCCTCCATCAAGGAGAAGGACATCACTGAGCTTCGGGCGGCCGGGTATTTGGTGAAGGAAATCGCCCACCGTCTTCCGGCCATGGGGCAAGTTGTCCCTACACCGAAGCCCAACGAGAGGGTGGTTTTCCTCCCTCATTTCGTCCGTGGGTTAGGGTTTCCACTCCGCCCTTCCGTCCATGGGCTTATGTTCTATTACGGGCTAGACTTCCATGATCTAGCCTTGAACTCCATCCTCAACATCTCGGCATTCATTATCGTGTGCGAGGCTTTCCTCCGCATGCAACCCCACTTCGGACTGTGGCTCATGGTCTTCAACATGAAGCCGAAGGTGGTGGATGGCCAGCACGCCGAGTGCGGAGGCGCCATGGTGAGAAAGATACCCAATGCCATCTGGCCAAAAGGTACTTTCGTGGAGACTGTCAAGGAGTGGCAGAAACTGTGGTTCTACATCACATCACCCCGCAGTGCCACCTGGGCCGTGGCTACTGAATTCAACTCTGGAGCTTCGATGCGGCTCACTTCCCGGATTGAGAAGGGCCCAAATTGGTCTTCGTCGGACGAGCTGATAGCTGCAAACGCATGTTCAAAGCATGGTGGATAAAGATATCAAGCTCGTAGACGTAATCCAGGTGATGCTAGTTCGCCGGATTCTCCCGTTCCAAAGCCGAAGCCACCCTTTTATGGGAATTCAATCTGAAGAAGCACCAAGCTCTGGAAAGGCTCTTCGGAACCACTCACGAAGACGCCTAGAAGTTGCTCTTCAAAGGCAACGAGACGCCGCCAGCCATAGATTCGGACCATGGTCACGACATTACCCACCAGGCCAACGAGGTAAGCCTTTAACACGTCCTCTACTTACTTGTTTCAAGGAGGATATCTGAACTTTTATTATCATTGCTTCTTTAGGAATGGACAGAGAGGGTGAAGCAGATTCGGTGTCTGGCTTCGCTACCCGAGAAACCAATCATCCAGCACCTGGCGAAGATGTTGGTACCGGCGCCCTATACGGCACCGGAGAAGAAGGCCAAGGGGGTCCGGAGTGGCCTCCACCGCAAGGGCGCTTCGGACATGAGTCCGAAGACAAGACTCACTCATGTGCCGCCGAAGACGATGACGACGAGGAAGAGGAGGAGAGCGACTCTCCCCCTGATGAGGGGAGGAAGAAGAGGGCGGCCTCCACAAATCTGGAGGCGGAGGTGCCCAAGAAGGGGAAAGGCCCTCTCATGGACAACTCCGCGTGGGACGTCGATAGCAGTCCGGAGCGATGCCCCCGGAACATGCCCGTGGCCGCATCGTGAGTACTAAGAACCCGCGCACGTCCATGTATCCGGCCTCTCCACCTTATGGTATTTTATCTGGCTAATCATGTTATTGCAGTCTAGCCCACGAAAACTCCCAGCGATCCTCATCAAGAGGCTCGTTGGATTCGAAAACAATGGCCAGCGATTCACCGCCGGCCGCTTACTCTCCCAAGGCCAAGGAAGACGACGAGGTGCTATCCCAAAGGACCTTCCCGGGCCAGGGAGAGGTTCAGGAGGCCATCATGGCAGCGCCGAAGGGCTACACCTCGGCCGCAGGACACATGGGGGAAAAGACCACCATGGAGACTGACGATGGGGGTCACGCTCAGTTCGGCCCTCATTGGAGCATGGATCTAGAGACCCATGCGGCTCCGGAATCCGACAGGCAGCCTCCTTCCAGAGAGGGGGGCGTGCCTGTGCCGCTGGTGACCTCTGTCCATCCAGAGGCGTCGGATAATCTACTAGAAGCGCTACGAGGTGCTTCTATTGTGGAAGAACATTGTATCTTATGGGAACGGTGATTGAGAAGGTTCAGTCCGTCAAGTGCGGACTGACCGAAGCCTATAGCAGCCTGCTTCCAGGTTTTGAGGTAAGCGGCGCCCAAGAGAAAATCCCTATATATAGACAGTAGCCCCTAAGACACTGTCCGGTGTTCGGAAAGAAAAGCCGGACAGAGGATCAATTAAATTTCGCAGGGAACTAGCTAAATGTGTCTTATGTGAATAAGAAGGCGTCGTTGCTGGCCGCGACCTCACACATTGCTGAAGTCTCCGGACTAAAGCAGAGACTAGAGCGGGCCGAAGAGGAGGTCAGCCAAGCGAGGAAGCAGCTGGAAGACCAGCAAGGTATGTAGTGACTCGCTATATATTTGGAAAAAATAAATGATGTATATTGACCGTAGTGGCATGATATGTGTAGGTGCGACGACCGAGGTCGAGGCCCTTAAAAAGGCCCTGGCCGAAGCTAAGGGGAACGCTGTCAAGGAGTAGACCGCTCGTAAGAAGCTTAAGGCCAGGCTGAATGAGGTCCGGCAGGAGCTCCTGGATGCGGTGAGGATGTGTGAGGCCTTGGAAGGCGATGTTTCGGCTCGAGAGACCGAACTCACCAAGGCTCGCCAAAGCTCGGAAGCAGCCTGGGTTGACGCCCAGGGTGCCCTCCAAGAGATCTAGGAGGCCAAGAAGATTGCGGCGGGTAAGGCATTTAGTATGCAAAGAAAGTATGTGAACAAGAAGTATTTCCTACTAACCCGGATTCGGAGTTCTCCAGGGGCATTTGTAGATCTGCCGTGCAGTGTGTCCGACGCTGCGGAGTTCTTTCGAGCCGAAGAAGGGAGCTCAACGGAGAAACTGTTCTGGTGGCAATACCTTGCGCCAGAACATCCAGTGCCCTTCACTAATCAACTAAAATAGCTGGTCGAGCTGCATAGGGTGGCCGAACTGGCCTTGCAGGATTTAATAATCCGGCTGTGGCCTGCCAAAGTTATACCCAGCAGCTACTTCGGACTCGTGAAGCGGCTGGTTGGTGCCTGCCCTCGGCTGCATATCGTCAAGAGGTCGGCCTGCATCGAGGGTGCGCGCATGGCCTTCGTCGCGTCAAGGTGTGGTGGGCGAAGATGGATGCCGTCAAGCTTGTGACCGAGGGGCCACCTGAAGGCAAGGAGCACCGCACGTCGAAGTGGTATTTGGAAGACGTCCTGGAGGGGTCCCGCATTGTGGCGACGCAATGTGCACAAGACATTATATTCGAATGAATATATTCATGTTGTCTCTTCCTTGTATGATGTAACAAATTTTGTTATGTAATATAATGTTTGTTTTTTAAAAAAATCACCTCCTGTGCGGCCATATTGTATGAAATCTGAGAGTTCGCCATTCGTTGGCTTCTTCCCCCACGTAGGAAGTACGGGGGTGTTCAGGATATAACATAAACACTCTTGATCCAATTGTTTGGTCCTTGAAGGAGGTGTTTAGCGCAGCGAACCAGACAATCAGACTATTTGGCATGAACACCCTCACGTAGCCATAGGAGTTTGGCGATAAAAATTTAGGTGTAGCCCCTAGTTTTTGAACCAGGAAGCTATAAACACCTGATCGGGCAAGTACCAATCCCTCGCGTAATGCAGAAAAAATCTCTAACGATTTGTGACCTCTGGAGAGCTAACGGGCTCTCGTCGCATCATGACAGACAATTTTTGGCTTTCTCTACAGAGGTGCTCACCCGGGTAAACCAGGGCACAGTTGCAGTAGTTCTCCCTTTACTACCTTAGCCGATATAGCGGAATGTAAGGTAGCAAGCACAGGAGCCAGGAAACCCAACTATTGACCAAAGACATGATTCGGAGCCAATGCATATAGTGCTAAATTCGGGGTGCTGAACTATACTGTCAAAAAGTGCTCGAACTTTTATTGCCGTGTTAGTGGGGCGCTATGGAGCCCCTGGCAAATTGGAACGTAGCAAAGTGTACGGGCGCTATTTGATAGGGTTATCAATAGAAAAAGGAAAATAGAGAAAGAGCAAGGGTAATGAGCCAAGGCCACAGAATTTGGGCCGCAAACTGTTACCATAATAATTTGATTAATACATTGAAGCACATTGATACAAACAGTGCAATAGGAAATGGGCTAAGCCATGACCAAGAGAGAGCTACATGTGGGTCGTGAAAACAGGTAGAGTGATTGTTAAAGAAACCACCTAAGAACTTCCCCTATATGTCTGTGCTTCGTGCCATCTTGGTATATTTATCCTTTGAAAGGACCGGTGACTGGGCCACCAGGGGTAACCCATGGAGAGAAAACCTGAAAAGGAGAAGAGGAAATAGTGAGAGTATGTGTGTCCGGGAGCGGTCGAGCCGTATTGTGGATCACAGACTAGTTATGCCTTCGTTTGGACCCATGGTATCTTGAGTGCGTAATTATGTATGCGCGGTACGAATGCCGCTACTTGATCAGGACTGGGATGGAGGCCAAATTGCTAGTCAAGCTCCTAAGGAGCTAGGCTGTCCTACTACAGAGTGGTCCGGACTCTCTTGGCAGTGTCCGGGTGCTCGGCTGCCGAATTGATGTTCTGCTTAAAAAGGCCGCTCTGCACTTCTGCTGCTAAGGCAACGGTGTGCTCCTCAGTACGGAGGGGGCGTTCCATGTTTCCATTAACTATTATGACACCGCGCGGTCCGGGCATCTTGAGGTTGAGGTAAGCATAGTGTGGCACTGCGTTGAATCGAGCAAACATGGTTCATCCATGCAGTGCGTGATAGCCGCTGCAGAAGGGGACGATATCGAAGATAAACTCCTCGCTTCGGAAGTTTTCCCGCGATCTGAAGACAAGTTCCAGTGTGATTGAGCCCGTACAACAGGCCTCTACACCTGGAATGACTCCTTTAAAGGTAGTCTTTGTGGGTTTGATCCGTGATGGATTAATGCCCATTTTGCGCGCTATGTCATGATAGAGCAGATTGAGACTGCTACCGCCTTCCATGAGGACTCGCGTCAGGTGGAATCCATCAATGATTGGGTCGAGGACCAGTGTGGCTGAACCGCCATGACGGATAATGGTCAGATGATCCCGACGATCAAAAGTGATCGGGCATGATGACCATGGGTTGAATTTTGGGGTGACTGGCTCTATCGCGTAGACGTCCCTGAGCACGCATTTGCGCTCCCTCTTGGGGATGTGGGTAGCATATATCATGTTCACCGTTTTGACCTGAGGGGGAAATTTCTTCTGTCCCCCAGTGTTCGGTAGCCGGGGCTCCTCGTCATCGTCCTCGCTTTGCGATCCCTTCTCCTTGCTTTCGGCATTTAGTTTGCCGGCCTATTTAAAAACCCAACAATCTCTGTTGGTATGATTGGGCGGTTTATCTGGGGTGCCATGGATCTGGCACGGGTGATCGAGTATACGGTCCAAGCTGGATGAGCCCTAATTGTTCTTTTTGAATGGCTTCTTCCGCTGACCGGACTTAGAGCCACTGAATCCGACATTAACCGCCGTGTCATCGGTGTTGTCATTGTTGTTTCGACGCTTGTGTTTATTGCATCGATATTTGTCGTTACTATTTCTGATTTCAGGAGTGCCGACGTCGTTTGCGTTGTTCTTGCTATGGGCCAGCCAACTATCCTCACCCGCACAAAAGCGGGTCAATAGTGCCGTGAGGGCTGCCATAGACTTCGGCTTTTCTTGGCCAAGGTGGCGGGCGAGCCATTCGTCATGGATGCTTTGTTTAAAGGCCGCTAGGGCTTTGGCATCCGGACAGTCCATGATATGGTTCTTTTTTGTTAGGAACCTAGTCTAGAATTTCTTGGTTGACTCTCCAGGCTGTTGAACTATATGGCTTAAGTCATCGGCATCTGGTGGCCAGACATATGTACCTTGGAAGTTGTCGCGGAAGGCTTCTTCCAAATCCTCCCAGCTGCCAATAGAGTTTTCAGGCAAACTGTTTAACCAGTGGCGAGCTGGCCCTTTGAGTTTTAAGAGGAGGTATTTGATGGCGTGGAGGTCATCTCCACGAGTCATATGAATGTGGAGAATAAAATCCTCAATCCACACCGCAGGATCAGTTGTTCCATCGTATGGTTCAATATTCACGGGTTTAAACCCTTCTGGGAATTCATGCTCCATTACTTCGTCAATGAAGCAAAGAGGGTGTGCAGCGCCTCTATATCGGGCCACATCGCGACAAAGCTCCGATGGAGTCCGTCTGTGGTTTTCGGCCCGCGCATAACTAGGTTTGTCACATCCGAATAGATGGCCATCGTCACGTATCAAGGTACGTCCTCATGATCCGTATATCGATCTGGTATGTCCTGCTCTATTGTTCAGGTCCTGCCGAAGGTCATATGTATGACCACGAGCTGTTTTATCTCTGCCTTTATAATGAGGTGGGGCAGGCTGGTGTTCGGCTTGGGTTGCCGCTTTATCCCGACCCCTTATTGGTCGGTCAGCCCCATTGCGTGATGATGGTATGGGCTCCAGCGCCTCATCATCAAACTGAGGTAGCAATTTGTGCTTCGGGTAGCTTTTGGCTGGGCGCTTGAGGCCGTATTCTTCGGCTACTAGGACATCAGTACATCTATCATTGAGCAGATCTTGGTTAGCTTGAAGATGCTGCTGCTTCTTTTTTAGGCTCCTTGTGGTGGCTATTAACTGGCGCTTAAAGTGCTCCTGCTCGAGAGGTTCCTTAGGTACGATAAAATCTTTTTTGCCGAGGCTCACCTCCTCCTCTGAGAGCGGAAGGTAAGTGTTGTCCTCCTAATCTTCATTTATGGCCTGTTCATTTGGGCTGACTTGCCCATCTTCCCGATTGTCCTGTTCAATAGTTCGTTCGTCGGGATCTTCTCTGTCTTCGGCATCGTCCGGAGTGTTATCGTCTCCCGTGCCGGTGTTGCTATCTTTGCTGTGGCATGATTTAGAGCGGCGCCGCTGATGTCGGTGCTTAGGCTATGTCCCAGGAGGTTTATCCTCGACCAGGTCTTCTTTGTCGTCGTCATTAGGCTCTTTAGGTGTATCCACCATGTATACATCGTATGAAGAGGTGGTTGTCCAGCGTCTGGTAAATGGTGGATTTTGGCCATGCTCTTCAACTGCATCGTCATCCATACCGTTGATGTCTTCGAAGCCGTAATCGAGCATGTCGGTTAAGTCTTCGACAGTGGCTATGAAGTGGGTGGCGGGTGGGAAACAAAATTCCATGTCCTCAGCTTCTAGTTCAAACCGGATATAGTTCGGCTGTGAATCCCCCTCTAAGGATAGATTTTTAATGACTTCAGCACATTTCCCAAAGGTGAGTGCCGAAAGATGTCCGCGGTGCTGAATTCGGTGATCAGTGACCGATCATGCTCGACATGCGTGGATGTATATTGTTAGGTCTCTGTGTGGATCCAACACCGTGGAGTCTGCGGATTCTGTGGCGGGCTTGAGCTTCCTGTCCTTGAATGGCGTGTCCTGCTCCGGATCTAAGGCCAGAGCGGTTACAGATGCGATTTCCTGGGTACGGACCGATGACAGATCTAAGTCATGTTCATCGAGGTGACGGGGAGCGACTGCCGTGGTCTCGAATCCATCGAAGATCAAGTCTCTTCAGATATCCACGACATAGTTCAAGCTCCCAAATCTGACCTAACGGCTAGGTGTGTAGCTATCGATCTGCTCCAGATGGCCAAGCAAGTTGGCCCGCGGTGCGAAGCTGCCGAACACGAAGATCTGTCCAGGGAGGAAGACTTCCCCTTGGACTGCATCGTTGTAGATGATTGAAGGAGCCATCAAACATTTTGAGGACGGCATAGTGGAACTCTCAATGAAAGCACCAATGTCGGTGTCAAAACCGGTGGATCTCGGGTAGGGGGTCCCGAACTGTGCGTCTAAGGTCGATGGTAACAGGAGACAGGGGACCCAATGATTACCCAGGTTCAGGTCCTCTCTATGGAAGTAATCCCCTACTTCCTGCTTGATTGATCTTGATGAATATGAGTATTACAAGAGTTGATCTACCACGAGATCGTAATGGCTAAACCCTAAAAGTCTAGCCTGTATGACTATGATTATGATTATATATCGATCCAGACTAAGCCCTCTGGTTTATATAGACACCAGAGGGGACTAGGGTTGTACAAGGTCGGTTACAAAGAAATGAATCTTCATATTGGGTCGTCAAGCTTGCCTTCCACGCCAAGGAGAGTCCCATCTGAACATAGGAGAGAGTCTTCGGTCTTGTTTCTTCACATCCCATTAGTCCGGCCCATGTCCAACAGGCCGGACGCCCAAGGACCCCTTAGTTCATGACTCCCTCAGAGGGGTCGAGTGGTCGACAGGCGAGGGGTCGAGGGTCAAGGATTGCCGAGGGGTCAGGGGTTGAGGGTCGCTGAGGGGTTAGGCGTAGAGGGTCGCCGATTGGTCGAGGGGTCAACGGTCGAGGGTCTCCGAGGGGTTAGGGGTAGAGGGCCTTCGAGGAGTCAAGGGGTCAGGGGTAGAGGGTCGTCGAGGGGTCGAGGGGCGAGGGGTCGATGGTTGCCGAGGGGTCGAGCAGTTGGTGATCACCGAGGATTAAAATCCAAGTGTTGAAACTTGAAACACCCAAACTGACTCATGATAAAAAATCAAAGCATAGAAAGAGAAACCAAAGATGAAACAATATGTAGTGAGAGGTTGTGCAACTAGGATGATATTTTGTAACAACTTTTTTAACGAATTTGAGAGGATGATGGTGAAGAACTCGGAAGCCATTGGTGTCTTTTGACTTCTTCGCCATCATCGCCTCCAATTCATTAAAAAAGCTGGTACAGAAAATTCATCCAAGTTGCACAACCTCTCACTATGTACTGTTTCGTCTTTTGTTTCTCTTTCTACGCCCTGATTTTTTGTTAGTTTCGTTGTTTGAAGTTTGAAAACTTGGCTTTTAATCCTCATCGCCGAGGGGTCGAGGGTTGCCACAGGGTCGAGGGGTCGAGGGCCTAGGGGTTGAGAGGTGAGGGGTCTTGGGTGTAGGGGTTGATGGTTGAGGATATTCCGGTCCGAGTGTTGACCGACTAGTGTCGTAGCTTAATACGAGGACGTCCCCGAGATGAAGGTCATGAGAGTGGGTGAACTGATTCCATCCGTGCGCGAAGAACGGATGGAAGCAGTTCGCCCGCACTGATGGCCATCAGCTCGGTCACGTCTGCATCTTAAGCTACGACAAAAGCCGCACCATGCTCATAGTGAAGGTGTTCGACCTATGAGCAGAGGTGGTTGATTTGGCATGATGGGACGAAGTAAGTGCATTTACTCTTTTTCTACCTTTTGCCATCATGTTTTTTTCAAAATATATAATGTGTTGGCCTTGCCATACTGCATGGGGTTGGGACAACCCTCAGGATGTCCGCAGGCCCAACCAAGTCCTTGGTGTCATTTGCCGACAAAACTTCTCGGCGTGGGTCACATTGCCCGGTGAGGGTCAGCTTCTAGAGCTAGGATTGAACTGGGAGCACTACTTGGCTGCCCCTGCCCCGCCGGAGGAGATCATAGACGGTGTCTTGTGCCACACGAGGGCCGACATGATGATCAGAACATTTTCGGTAATTTCTCATTAACATAATTAAAAATCTTCGAATAAGCTTTGTTATTGTACTAATCAATGTTGTCTCGTTTGATTGCAGACCTTTCACAGGTGTGAGGAGGGATACGAGGAGGCCTGTGCACGGGTTATCGATGCCAAGTGCAGGCGCCTACTACAAAACTTACGCCACAAGGCTCGGGTGCAGGCTGTTCGAGACTACTTCGCCTCGCGGGGTGTTCGGAAGCCCAAGAAGAATGTCGCGGAAAGTTTCTGAAGAAGGAGGAGTACATGAAGGTAACTGCCTATATTTTTAAGGTCTTGTTCTTAGTTTCGTTGATTTGATTCGTAGGCGTAGTGCTCAAGTTTCTCTTTACTGACTTAGGTGCCCCCGAGATGGTGTGCTGATAAGATGGATTGTTGGGAGGCATTGTTGGATGACTAATGCTCAGGCGCATGGCGGGCCGTCCACAAAGGTGCCAAGGACAAGCGTGCCGGAATGAGAGGTGTGCCACACCATCAAGGTAGCGCCAACTTATATCAATACAGATGGAACTTGGTATGTGGTTTGCTTCATGATTCATGCAATTCATTCTGTCATGCTAGCTTGAGCCCTTTAATTACTAATACTATATTCCTCTCTTTTAGGTGGGATACAATATGGCACCGGTGCCAGAGGTGTTCGACCTCCATGCCATGGCCCATACTGCCCCATTCAAGAAGGCCAAGGCATGCTCTGCGTCTGATCTCGTGAAGTACATAGATGAGGGGAACGAGAGGAAAGGGGGAACTTTAATCCGAGCAGGTCGTTCGATCCGGAGCTGGTGATGATATCTGGTGGCGGGAGCTCCCAAGGCTCGATAGCCATTGGAGATGGACTTATCCATTGTCCTCGCACTCTCTGGGAGATCAAGGCGCGCCAAACGAGCTTAGATCCTAAGATAAGGCCTCGTCCATGGCCAATCGATCACGCCTTCCAGGTTAGTTATACAGACTCAGATTTCTTTCAAGCATTACATTGTGTGTGCACCCATCGATGATTACAATGCTAATGAGGAGTGGTGTTGGAGGCTGCTCTTCAGACTGAGAGAGATAGAACCCAGGCGCTTCTGGTGGAGAGTGAGCTGAAGTTGGAGGAGAAGTGATGAGGACATGACTACCTTGGATACGACCAAAAATATTGCATACATGTATATTTGCGAGGTGATTTCCAATGCAAACTATGCAATCATTTATTTATGCCATCCAGGACAAAAATACTTCACAAACTTTTGTGCCATGTATAATTGCAGGTGTATGGGACATTTATACAATTCACATATGAAGATAAGGGAAAAGGAGAAGTTTAGGTGCTGTTCAAAAAGTCCTCTCACGTCACTTTTGGGCCAAGAGAAGATAGAGTCCAAGTCTCTCATGTTCTGGATTCAGATTCGGACTGCACAGACATACCTGACTCAAAACACCAACAACTTTTTCATAAGGCCTCCGAATTGGGTGATTCTTTTTTTGTTTGAAACTAGATTTCGTGCTCTTTCCAACACAATTGGATTCACCTTCAAATTCATCCGTAGCGTTGAGTTATGGACGAAACAATCTGACGTTGCAGCAGAATCCTAGTCAAACTACAAGCCCAAAGGTGTTGCATCATCTCCACTTGGGCCCATGAGCCTTGTACGACCTATGGTTAGTTTTAGGTTGCGTTGGGACGTCTTTCCACCTCCTTGGCCGCCACCCCTTGCTCCTATATAATTAGATCAATCTAGTAGCTTTTTTCTTGGGGGATTTGTTTAGTTAAAAGTTAGCCATTGCAACTTCGCGTACTTTGTTTGTGTCCAATGACCAGACCAAGACCGCTTACGGATCCCCACCATTATCAATACTTCATATATATATTTGCAATATTCAGATTGATTTATCATATTCTTGCTTGTTCTTCGATTGCTTGCAGAAATAGACCTTCTTGGTCAGGCTGACCGTGCTTCCGGCATCGTCAGTAACCTCAGGAGATTGGTTTAGTGATTGCTAAGGCGCAACGTCTTGCATGTTTGTAGTCAGATCGTCAAAGTTGTCTCCACCAAATCAATAGTTAACATCTCATTGAAAGACCGGGACACCCTCGCCTCTATCGAAAAGATGGCAAGGTTGATGGAGGAGTAGAGGGCATGGAATGACATGCAGAACCGGGCCATGTACGAGCTCCTCATGGTAAGTTTCTTATGCATATTAGCCAAATCATGCACATAATGCTCATTTCATTACTAACTAGTATGACTGGCCCGTGAAAACCAAATGTGCATCATCTCCACTTGGGCCCATGAGCCTTGTACGATCTCGGGTTAGTTTTAGGATGCCTTGGGACATCCTCCCACCTCTTTGGCCGCCACCCCTTGCTCCTATATAAGTAGATCCATCTAGTAGCTTTTTCCTTGGGGGGTTTGTTTAATTAAAAGTTAGCAATTGCAACTTCGCGTACTTTGTTTGTGTCCAACGACTAGAGCAAGACCGCTTACGGATCCCCACCATTATCAATACTTCATATATATTCGCAATATTCAGATTGCTTTATCATATTCTTGCTCGTTCTTCGATTGCTTGCAGGAATAGACCTTCGTGGTCAGGCTGACCGTGCTTCCGGCATCGTCAGTAACCTCAGGAGATTGGTTTAGCGATTGCTAAGGCGCAACGTCTTGCATGTTTGTAGTCAGATCGTCAAAGTTGTCTCCACCAAATCAATAGTTATCATCTCATTGAAAGACCGGGACACCCTCACCTCTATCGAGAAGATGGCAAGGTTGATGGAGGAGGAGAGGGCATGGAATGACATGCAGAACCGGGCCATGTACGAGCTCCTCATGGTAAGTGAGGGAGTCCTGGATTAGGGGGAGGCGCGATTGGCGGTCTCTCTGAATATAGTTCGGCGAGGTCTCTTTGTCCTGAAGAGAGCACAAGTGTTAATATGCCCTGAAGGTACGACACCTGGGATAAGGGGGTGCGCCATACCTTTGCGCTGATGCCCCAGTCCGGATTGCACCTCTTTTCTGCCCACGGGGCCCTGCGGCCCCTCGTTGGCTTGTCGCCACAGGTTTGACCTCCCGCGAGATTAGCCCTGGATAATCAGCCGTAATGGCCACCAGGGCGTTGTCCTTGCTCAATTGATGGAACACTCCATCAATCAGATCCACCGAAAGCTCCGGATCCTCTTGCGAGTCCGGATCGAGGGACCGCCCTGGGTCCTCGGGTTATGGAGGAGGGCTGTTTATTTCTTTAACAGCCTGGCGCAGTTCCTGCGTCCAAATCACTAAGATTAAATATTTAACAATGGGGATATAAAACGGATGGGCAAGATGTGATCACTCACCCAGCTTGGAGGATTGTACATGGAAAATCCACCCTTTGGGTCAACGCGGAGAAAATCATCCTCTTCTCCCTTGTACAAAGCGGACAGGGCCTTTATTAGAGCCGCAGCCGAATCCGGCCCCTTACGGCCGTAGCGGGTGGTGTCGTCCTCCCTGTTGAAATCCCACATGGGGTGGCCTCTATACTGTAGCGGCTGCACCCCTTGCATGATGCATGCGGCCATGACCCCGATCATGGTTAGTCCGGAATGATCTAATAATCTTATCCGGCCCATCAGGTAAACAACGTCCGTGTCACTTTCCCTCTGAGGGCTTCGTGGGCGCCAACTTAGGCGCTTCTTTAAGGGAGCATTGTTGAATTCAGGGAGGCCGATCCGGACAGGATCCGGCAGCGGGACGTCTTCTATGTAAAAACATTCTGAGGGCCAGTCTTCGGACGCCTTCTTTGGGGTTCTGGACAGATAGCCGGTCCCGGCAATGCGCCATACTTCGGCTCCGCCCACTTGATACATAGACCCCTTCTTGGAATGGGGCACGAGACAAAATAGCTCCCTCCATAGTCCGAAATGAGCTTCAACACCCAAGAACAGCTCGCAGAGGGCTACAAAGCCCGCGATATGCAATACTGAGGCAGGCGGGAGATGATGTAGCTGGAGGCCGTAGAACTCCAGCAGCCCCTGGAGAAATGGATGGATTGGAAATCCGAGCCCCCTTATTAAATAAGGGATGAGGTACACCCGCTCTCCTTTGGAGGGATTAGGGGCGCTCTCCGCTTGCTCTCCGCCGTTATAGACGGCAAGACCGGCTCGAACCGGGATCATATAGGCCGGGGGGAGAAATCCCTTGGTCTGGAGCGTCACCAACTCGCTATGCGGGATGGAGCATCTTTCTCAATATCCAGGCTTAGGGCTGGAAGGGCGGGAGGATGAGTCACGACGGCTGGCCATGGTGGAATGGACCTTTGTCGAATGAGCTCTGATGAACACTCACGAACAGGGAAGGTGTGGTTTGGATCTAAATCCTCGTCCCCTTAAATAGGTCAGCTTGTTTACGCGGCTAGGGGTGTGAATGAAAAAAACACTCAGACATTTCATATTCTTTTGACACGTGGGGAGCGGCCATTATTGGGCGCAGAAGCCAAGGAGCGCAACATCTACAGGAAACCGAACTTTATTCAACAGGTACATGGAATTTGGAGGAGAACCCGCGTTGCAATGCCGAAGACAATCTGCGCGCCGGACTCATCATCATTGAAGCCTGGTTTGGGGACTACTGAGGGAGTCCTGGATTAGGGGGTGTCCGGATAGCTGGACTATACCTTCAGCCGGACTCCTGGACTATGAAGATACAAGATTGAAGACTTCGTCCCGTGTCCGAAAGGGACTTTCCTTGGCGTGGAAGGCAAGCTTGGCAATACGGATATTTAGATCTCCTACCATTGTAACTGACTCTATGTAACCCTAACCCTATCCGGTGTCTATATAAACCGGAGGGTTTTAGTCCGTAGGACAACATACACATCAACAATCATTCCATAGGCTAGCTTCTAGTGTTTAGCCTCCTCGATCTCGTGGTAGATCTACTCTTGTACAAACCATATCATCAATATTAATCAAGCAGGACGTAGGGATTTACCTCCATCGAGAGGGCCCGAACCTGGGTAAAACTTCGTGTCCCTTCCCTCCTGTTACCATCCGGCCTAGACGCACAGTTCGGGACCCCCTACCCGAGATCCGCCGGTTTTGACACCGATAGTAAGTTTCTTCTACATTTTTTCCAAATCATGCACGTAATGCTCATTTCATTACTAACTAGTATGACTGGCCCGTGAAAACCAAATGTGCAGTTCGTGTGCCAGAAGGCCGGTCAGACCCCTCCGCCGATGCCAGAGATTGCTCCGGGGACCACACTGAGTTTAATTTGAATGGTCATTAGTTAATAGTATTAACATTTGAGTGTCGCCATGCTAACGAGACATTGCAAATGATCTTTGGTGCAGCGTGCCTCCAGACAAGTATCACATGATCCTTCTCCAGGTGGTGGTACTGGCACGAGCCACTGCGGTGCTTCACCTCCGTGATGACCGTAAGTTTTCTCTAGTGTTTTGCTTAGCAAATGCATAAAGACCTAGACTTAGCTTTATTTCCTCCAAAATGCTTACCATAATGACCTAGACTTAGCTTATCTTCCTCCAAATTGACATAATTAACTTACTTAGCTCCAAAATGATCTATACTTAGCTTTGTTTTCTCCGAAACGACCTAAGTTAGCTCTAATATGCTAATTATCTCTAATATGCTTAGTTACCTAGGTTTGCTCAATAATGACATGCACATAGCTTACTTATGTAAAAATGGCATAATTAGCTTACTTAGGTTTGAAATGGTATAACAGCCTTGGTAACCTCATATATGTCATATAGCTAGCTTATTTTCCTCGAAAATGACATAATAAGCCTAATTAGCTCCAAAATGATCAATTTTACCTAAGTTAGCTCCAAAATGACCTAAGTTAGCTCTAATATGCCATGTTAGCTCTAATATGCATAGCTACCGAGGTTAGATCAATAAACACCTATACTTAGCGTACTTATGTCAAAATGTCTTCTTCTTCTTCATTTTCCTCTTCTTCTTGTTCTAATCTTCTTCTTCCAACTTTCTTATTTCCCATTTTGCAGATTTTATTCACTTGACGAAAGCTTGCATTGATGGAGTGATTCTTATCCCTTTCTCTGTTTCTTTTGTATCATTGAACTATGCATGTAATGTTTGATGAAACTATTGTAATATATATGGTTGGATGCCTCTATGTGGAACTTGCTATGTATGATGGAACTATGCATGTAATTTGCTATGGTTGGATGGAACTATGCATTTATGATGAAGTCATACATGTTGGATATCTTATATGTTTGCTCTTTAATTTCCCTGTGAAATATGTATATATATATATATATATCATCTATTTGCTTTGAAAATGGTTGGATATAAGAAAAAACAGAAAACAGAGGAAATGCAGCTTCTTTGTCGTCTGCCACCGACGGCAAAGAGACCACGTGGCAGCAACCTGTGCAACCTGGGAGCTAACCATTTGGTTACTTTGCCATCCGCCAGCGGACGGCAAAGGGGAGGGCATGTTTGTCGTCTGCTGGTAGATGGAAAAGGCTGTCGTTAGCCACCTAACGTGGCTAACACCTATTAGTTGTCGTCCATGTTCTTTTCCATCCACCACGGAGGGCGAAGATTCTTTGCCATCCACTTTGATGAAGCAGACTACAAAGAACCTCTTTACCGTAGCTCTCTTTGTTGGGCAGGTTTGCCGTCGGTGGCAGACAACAAAGGTCTTTGTCCATAGCTTTTGGTGCCTTTGCCGTCCACCATGGCAGATGACAAATAAGACGATTCCTGTAGTGATGAAGACTCTCACACTAAAGGCAAGAGTTTGGTTTCGAACAGTGAAGTGGAAGTTTTTCTCATTCATTTTTTAATTACTATGGTAGCTGCATTAGATGTTTAATGATAAGTGAAACTTCATCTTTTCTTGGTGATTTTCAAAATACCTAGCAGAATTCCTTATTTTACTATTGAACTTCATTTTTTGGATAAGTGAACTTCATATTTTATTTTGATCCCTTTTCCTTTTTATTACAGATGACGAACTTCCTGTTGTGACACCGTCGAGCATTGATCCAGCTCTTCTCCAAATATACAATGAGTAGTACACTACGGTTATGAGGGCTTGGAGGGACAAAAAGAAGAAGTATGGCTTTTAAAAAAATTGTTTTGTTCATATGTATTTTCTAATCTTAGTCCTTACGCTTTCTCGTTCTTGTTATTTTTGTAGTATCTTATGTTTCAGTTTTTCATAAAAAAAATCAGGGACATGATTGCTTTTAAAACTGAGGTGGCTGATATTACCATTGGCGAAGTTGGTCAATCTTTTTGGGATAAATGGATGCTCACTACAGGCCTTGTAGATCTCGGGGTTTCTTTGCTGGTAGATAAGTTTAAGGGATCTTCAACAATGGTTGTCCCATACCATATTTGTGTAAGCATGCAGAAACTTTTGTTCTGTTTTTTGATTTCGTGTGATGACCTGTTAGCTTGAGCACTATTGCTTGTTTGGTTTTGTTTTGGCAGATAAGTATTTGGCATGGTGGTAGTATAGGTAGGAGTGTGAAATTGATGCTCTCTTAAAAAGCCGAGGAGCATGTCGATGAAACAGATATGGTGAGTAATGTTTTTATGTGTCGAAAACCATTTTTTGTGTGTTGGTTTTGGTTTTGTAGCATTATGTTTCTTATTCATGTAATACTTTTTTTTTAATTTCCAACATGTCCTGTTTGCAACATTTGATCCGCCAGATACGAGGGATGGCATTGGTCATTATTGTGTAGTTGCCTTGAATGTGAAGGAAACGCGGTTTGAATTTCTTGGCTCGCTCAATAAACCTCGCAGCTTTGATGTGAACATGATTTTTAGGAGGATGGTTAAAAATATCAAGCGTGCATGGAAAGAAGGTAGTTCAAGCTCTGATGAGCCGCCAAATGCTCCTACACTTGATGGATTTCTGTTGAAACATGTGGTTTCCCCACCTCAGCTAAATGGGTATGTTCCTTGTAGTCGTTCTCCCCATACTGCTCAACTTTTATTTTATTTTTCATTATGTGAAATTGATGTTTTTGTTCTTTTATTGCAGGCATGATTGTGGATTCTATATGTTTCATTTCTTGCAGACTTGGGATAGTGTTCGAGTTGCTCAGTTTTGGGTGGAGCACATTGGCTACATCAGAAAGGCCATGCTCTATAGCTGGCTCACATCGACAAAGTGTTCCCTTGAGTTATCATCACTTTTCATTTTTGTATATAAAGGTTGTGTTAGTGAACATCTTTATTTGACTTATTTTTTCTACTACTTGCTTCCACTTTCTTAAGGTCTTTTTTATTAGTGTGTTAGTGAAATGCATGTTTTACAGTGGAGGGCTATGTATTGTTGTGTAAGTGAGCTGCTTTGTTGTAGACTAGTGAGCTGCATTTTTTCGGGGCAAGTGGGCTGCATTGTTCTAGACAAATGGGCTGCATTGTTCTAGACAAATGGGTTGTATTGTTCTAGACAAGTGTGGATGCATTGCTCTAGACAAGTGGGCTGCATCATTTTAGACAAGTGGGCTGGATTGTTATATACAAGTGGGCTACATTCTCTTCTCTAGTGAACTGCATTTTTTATATTATTGAGATGCATTTAATGTTTTTGGTTTTGTATTTGGGCTGAGTGTTCCCATGTTTTTCTCCTCATTATCAGGTTTTGATGGGGGTCTTCACGGAGGTTATACATCATTATTTGAGTCGCAGGGTTCTGAGGTAGTTATGGAGGATTGTGTCTTCGAAATCCCTCCAGAGAATTCTTGTTCTTTTGCTGGAGATGGTTTGAACACGGATGTCACATCTGGACCTGATGGTGGAAAGGTTCCTCAACCCGACTCTTTACACGAGGTAGTTGATGTTGATGTTGATGATTTTGTTATGCCGGTGACATGCGTCACTACAACTAGGAGTGCAGCAATCAATCGTCCTCCTGTAGGTGAGGCTCAAGTATTTTCGAAATAGAGGGCATGTGAGAGGGCTTTTAAGTTAAGAGGCTCTTTAGAGAAATTGAGGCCTCTGAGGTTCGAATATATTGATGAGGTAAGGATAATAAAGGATCTCGTTCTACGTCAAGATTTTTTAACCAAATACAACGAGTAAGTCTTACGTGTATGCCCTTCATCCTTTTTGTGTGTTTTGTTTTTAACTTTATTTTTTTTATCCCATCTGTGTGTGTTTACTGCAGTAATGCGTTCTTGATGGTGAACAATGCTTTTGGTGATGTCGAAATAGTCAAAATTGACTATATCTATAATACATTTGGCAAAGGAGCTTGCATAGACTCGTATCTCATGTATTTTGTCATTAAGTACTGGAAGCAAGATCCTGAAATGAGTTTAGTTTATCGTTCTGGTGAACGTGCTACTTTCACCTTTATTTATCATGGTAAGTATGTTTGCTATCATGTTTTTTTAGCTTTGGTGCTTTTTTCTCTTGTATGGAATTTTTTATGTCCATGCATGCATGCATGTTTTATTATTTTTTTCATGTCCCATTTGTTCTTTCTCTATGCAGTATGTTCTTCAAATGGAAACCGATGTGAATAAAAATGAGGAAGGATACCCTGTGTTGCAAATTGTGCATCACCCATTTGTTTTAGACGATGTAGTTAAGCAGTTCAAGGTTTTTGTTGCAACGAAAACCTGTTGGACGCAAAACTGGTAAGGCCATTGTTTTCCATTATTTATTACTTCTTTTTTTGCATTTCTTTTTTATAGTTATTTGAAGCAGTGGTCCTAATGCTATGTGTCGAATTAACTTACATTTCATTTGTTTTCCGATGCGACAGATTATGATGCCGCGCTCCAAGGATTGTCATTATGCCCTATACACGATAAACCAGCATCGCCAGACCATTGATATCCATGACACCAGGAAGTACACTAGCCATCCTGATTTGACGACAATGTGGTGTAGGACTGACTACCACTCAGATTTCACTGAAGTGGTTTGGCATTTTTTTAGCCAACTCCAAAGCTTTCTTGTGTTTCTCATACTGCGTATATTTTTTAAACTTCACATGCATTGTTAGTTACAAAGCACCACACTTGTTAATACAACGCACTGCAACATATGCGACACAGAACTGCATTTCTCCCACACACACACACACACCCAATTCTGTGTAAAAGAGTGATATAACGAAATAACCTCACATGCATTTAAAAGAGGGAACTGTCTAGACATTGTGAAGAACTTGTATTTTTACATCGTCCGATAGTTATTGATCTATGATGTGTGTTCTTTACTTTGTGTTGCCTTTTCCACCTTTTGCCATATGAGGAGGATGGCTCAGCTGTTGAAGGCGATTTATGGTGAAAAGTTGTATAACTCTAAGAATCACCCTAACTGGGTTGCAGAGAAGCCCTCTTACCCGGCCGTGCCAGCCCAGGGACCAAACGAGTCCAGAATCTATGTTCTGAGGTTGATGCGGGTGTATGACGGCATGCGTCTAGTCGACAGAATTGCCAAATCCGATGTAATACCTTCTCTGTTTCTTCTTTTTGTTACCGTTTTATTTTTTAATGTTATCACTTTTCGTTCTTATGACAACCTTTTTTTAATCATCGATCTGCATTTTTTACTTTTTTAAGCTTGCTGTTGAAGATTGGAAGGCGGAGTACATTTTCCAGCTGTTGACCTGTTGTTCAATCCTTTGAACATGTTGTATTATGAAAACATGCCGCCTAAGCTACGAGATCTGAATGCAAGCCTCGGGCTTACTTCCTTGTCGCAATCGTAGTCACAGTAGTAGTCATTGGCATATTTTTCTGGTCAAAGTCCTATGTTTTGTACAAGTGCTATGGCTATGGTGTGTACTGTGTGTTGTCTAAGGTAGATAATGTGTGTGAAAAGGCTACTTTCTCTATCCTTGTGTAGTGTCTGCTTTTGCAGTAGTGTATATGGTTGAAAAATGCGTGTGTTTTATTTTATATGCAACCCCTGGTTTTTTGTTTTTATGTGTGTCTTTTCTTGTTTGCACCTGCGCTATTTGTAGTTGTTTCTTTTTTCACCCTTTTTATCCGTGCAAAAACTTTTTTGCTGAATGACACTACATTCATGTGTATAACTGAACTGCATCATGGCTAAGTTCTTTTCCACCACAACTTTTACTTTTTTATCGGGGCCCTCGGGATGGTTCACGAAACCCCATGTGTATCACCGCGTCGCCGCATGTGGAGGCGAGTCCGTCACACACCGTCGCCCCCTGTCTATCTTAGGGGTGTGGCTCTGGGTTGCGTTCGTGTTTGGGGTTGGAAACATAATAGCTGCATTGCGCATGTCAACCAAGTCCACTTTGTGCGTTAGTGCGAGGCCGAGCAGGGGGGAGAGGGGGTCGTGACCCCCCTCCCCTTCCCCCTGTGAGGCTGAGCCTAGAACGAGTCGGAGCAGGCGGCGACGCGGCGTGCCATGGCGCCACATGCGGATGCGAGTCTGTCACACCCCGTCGCCCTGTCTATCTTAGGGGTGTAGCTCTAGGGTTGCGTGCGTGTTTGGGGTTGGAAACAGAATAGCCGCACTACGCCTGTCAACCAAGCGCATTGCATGTGTTAGCACAAGGCCGGACAGGGGGGAGGGGGTCGTCACCCCCTCCCCTCCCCCCTGCAAGGCTGAGCCTGTTACGTGCCAGAGCAGGCAGCGACGTGATGTGTTGCGGCACCGCATGCGGAGGCGAGGCCTTCATGCCCCGTCGCCCCTGTCTATCTTAGGAGTGTGGCTCTGGGGTTGCATGCGTGTTTGGGGTTGGAAACATAATAGCTGCACTGCATGTCAACCTAGCGCACTACGTGCGTTAGCGTGAGGCCGAGCAGGGGACACCCCTCCCCTCCCCCTGCGAGGCCGAGTCTGGAACGAGCCGGAGCAGGCGGTGACGCGGCGTGCCACGGTGCCTCATGCGGAGGCGAGTCTGTCACATCCCATCGCCTCCTGTCTATCTTTGGGGTGTGGCTCTAGGTTAATTCATGAAATTGCTAGTCACTTAAGAAACGCAAGGAACTGCACTATTTTTTAGAATGAACTGGACTGAAATGGACAGAACTTCAATCTTCTTTTTAGTGAACTGAATACACTGGCAATGTCCACTACAGTTCCGTGATTGCTGGATAAACACAGGCTGTCAGTACTATTTTGGTTGTCCTCTAACTATTATCTGTATTTATTTTGAAGCAATGGTTACTTAAAAGTGAACTGCAATGCTTAACTGAAAGCACATCTTGCTTCAATATAATGAACTGCATCCCTTGGGTTGGCGGACCGCATCCTTTTTTGTGAACTGCATATGCATGTTAGTTGTGGGTCGGGGGGCTTGGTGTTTTGGGCCATGAGAATGTGCTGGGCCCATTAGAGTGTAAGGCACATCCGCCCCAAGTAGGCCTTGCCTTGCAGAACAGGTGCTTCACTATGCGTTCTGTGTGCTTGCTAAAGTTTAGTCCCACCTCGCCCGTCGACAGCGCCCCTGACCGGTTTATTAGCCCTGGCGAGGCAGCGCTCTCAAACTCCTCTGGTTACTTACTTGGGCACTTATACACGACGCTCGCTGCTCTTTCCTCTCTGACCTATGGGCCCTTGTGTGCCCGGCACCATGCATCGTGGCTCAGAATGGACTCGCCTACTGTGGGCGCAGACTTACTACGAGACCAGTTGGGGCCTAGTTGCACCTGGCGGTCAATTTTTCTCTTTTCGTATTGCAAGCAACTTTTTTCTTTCTGCGTTGCATGTAGTTGCTTATTTCATATGCACCATTTTTGTATTTGCTTCCACCAACATTGCGGACTGCATTGCGCGCACTTAGTCTATGTCTTATGTATTTGCTTCCCCTTGTGCTTCTTCTAATTATTCATTGCATGTACACACCATGTACACTGCGTGATATTACTTTCATGAACTGCATTCACCTTTTGTTTATAATGGTTTGCGTATTATAGTTTTTTAGGAATATAAATATTAATCAAGATGTGTTTAGTGGGTGGGAGGATCTACAGTCATAACTAGAAGTACGATAATCATGCACTCCATGTGTGGTCAAAGAGAACTTCATATACTTTGCTTGTGTACTGCATTTTCCTTCATTATTCACTGTCTACTAAAAGTTGTTTCAAAATATTTGTCGGAACAGTTTTGTTGAATGGTGTTTTTTAATCTGTTTGTGTGTTTGTAGTATATTTTGGTGTCACACATCAGATTTTTCAAACTTGACTGAATACATGTTCTAATACAGAGTTAATAATCAAAACCTTGTAGCAGCTACATTGTCTTACAAGGAAACATTCAATATGAAGCAATAGACATAAGCATAACCTAGCCATGTTCATTTCTAGTTGTTCTTCTTTGCTTCTTTTTCTCCTTTTGCCTTGTCTAGCCCCATTATGACATCATAGATTATTCTCCATGACTCGTAGGTTGTGAATGCATCTATTGTTGCATACTTGATAAGCTTGTCTGGTAGCGGGAAAAACACCCATAGAGTATGGTCTTCCTTGCGGTTTATTTTATTCTTCATGTCATAGTAATGAACGTCGATCAGCCTGCCGGCAACATCAGCCAAAGAGTCAGATTTCTTTTTCTTGTATGGTCTCTCCATTCCACCTGAATATCAATGTAGTTGTCGGAGTTAATCTCCAAACCAGATAGCTGCAGCTTTTTTTTCCTCCTTCAATGGCAAATCCGGCGAAGGTGTATTCATCATTCATGAGGAATTTGTCAAGTTCCATTGGCTTGTAAGATGTTTGTATACACTGAATATAGTGAGACAATACCAGTTATTTTGAGAACCACCCAATGTTTTTTTGATTTTCTGAACTGAACTGCAATAGGAATCCTTGAATATGTTTGAAGTGAGTAGCCGCTAATTCTTTGTACAACATAACTAGTAAATATCATAATAGATTCCATAAAAAATGCATTTTTGTGCATGTTTGTTGTCTTGAATTAAAATTCATAGATGATTCAGATAGATCTAGATTATGATCTTTTTAGCTTCAAATCCATACAGGATTGAAAGTAGACAATAATAGTGCAGTTTTCTATTGTTCAGGAAAATAATTTGTATTTGGTAAAACAAACTAAAACTGCGTGGATGACTAGGTCATCTAATTCAAGAATTGAACACATGAGTTACATGGAGCTAGCCGAAAACTGTCAATGAATTCCTATGCGATGCTTTAAAAAAATGAGAACCCAAATTTATATAATGGCATTTGCGATGAAGAAAATTTAAAATCAATATTGATAACCAATAGTACAGATTGATAATTATTGTTACCTGTCTTTAGCTGCAGAGATGTGGTAGACAAGGCACTCTTTATCTATGCATAGCTGGAGCACTACTGCTCGCTGTGGCTTCACGTTGTGCGTGTACTCGACATCAACACCGACTAGTTTGACGGGCATTCCACCGAGCTTCCTCCTGAGCGTGAACAACATCTTGTCCACGTCTTGACGCTTGCTTCTGCAAACGACGTGGAGCTTGTGGTTGCCGTGGAGGTCAACGTCGTGGAGCTCCCTGGTGTACCTGCGGTGCTCCTTGTACAGAGGTGCATCCCCCATGGCTCTCCTCTGCTCCCTTGCATTTATTATGGATAGAGAGGTTAGTGAAAGCATGTGGGGAGAAAACGCTGCAATGGGGTTTGGAGGGACGAAGCAATTCTGGTTTCTCCTCTGCTCTCTGTGACAGGATGTGGGAGTGGTGGAGGGGTGGTAGCATGGTGGGGTTGTGTTTGCTATTACGTGGCAACTACAGAGAGGTTCTACGATGCGGAGGTTCTCTTAGTGCGCTGGAAACCTGAAACGTCGTTGCCTGTTTTTTCGTGACAACTTCAGGTATGCACGCAGTTGTCACAAAATGAGATGACTGTGTTTTCGTTGAATTTTCTTACTAAGTGCACTTCTTGGGTATCATGATAGAACTGCCTATGTCCATAAATTGTACTGCATGCAACTGATTTTATTCTTCATATACTGTATTAGATCGGATCAGGATTCATACATATGTAAGCACATTACTTTTTCGATAGAGTTCTTTTTTATTTTGTCTTTTATTATAAATGATGGTGATGCAGCTTCTGTGTGGATGGATGGTAGTGTGTGTAGGTGTATCAGACTACTTTGCTTAATTAATAGGGATGCATTCTTGATTTTAACTGAATTGCAATGCAGTAGAAAGGGAACTACATTTCGAAAGTAACAATACTTCCTGCTTCCACATGACGAACTGCACTGATGTCGCGGACTGCATTTGTACGTTGACTTGGGGCTTCCTGTATTTTATTTATGAGAACGAACTGTAGTTTTTGGCATTCCCACAAACATTTTTTTGTTGTGGTTGTTATTCATTTAAAAAAAGTACTTAATTTTTCTTGCTATTTTTTTGTAGTCACTTTTTATTGTTTGTGGGTCGTGGTATTCTAACCACTCTAGCATGTTGAGCCTGCGTTGGGTTGTGAAAACGCATTCGGCCCATAAGCATGCTAGCACGGTTGGTTCCCGGTGTGCTGTGTGTTAGCGCTAATGTTTAGTCCCACCTAGCCCACTGAGAGCTTGCCGGGCCTGTTTATAAGCCCTGGCAAGGCAATTCTCTCGAACTCCTCTGGTTACTCATTTGACGCTTATAGCGGTGATCATTGCTCTTTCCTCTTTGACCTATGGGCTCTTGTGTGCCCGCCCCATGCATCGTGGCATAGAACGGACTCGCCTAGTGTGGTCGTAGACTTACTATGGGACTGGCTCGGGCCTGGTTGCAAATGGTTGGTCAATTTTTTCTTTTATTTTTGTATTGCAAGCATTTTCTTCTCTTTTTCAACTGCATGTAGTTACATTTTTTTTGTATGAACCATTTTGTACTGCTTATACCAACGTTGTGGACGGCATTGCTTGCATTTACGCATTGCATTACCTGCACTAAGTCTGTGTTGTGTACTGCTCGAAAGTGCTTCTCTTGTGCTTCATTTAAGCATGTACTGCACTTCATGCACACACATTGTGAACTGCCTAATATTAATTCTTGAATTGCATTTACCTTTGCATATAATGGTCTGCGGATTATAATTGTTTAGAAATATGAATATGTAATGAGCTGCGGTTAGTGGGTGGGAGGAGCTGCAGTCAAAGTACACCTTTTTTGTCATTCTATTTCTTTAGAAACATAAGCCTTTGTTGATTGTCCTTCATTCTTCGTAGCATAAGTTTCATTAACTCTCATTTAATTTTCACTTTTATTTTCTGTGTGTCTAGACCTTTTGCATTCCTCTTCTATATATGTAGGCCAACTTCTAACCTTCCTTTGCAGTTCATTTCTCCCCTAAACCCAACTTCTCTCCTTCCTCCAGCCTCTCTTTATTTCTTTTCATTTTCTAGGTTTTTGTTGCGATGGCTCCAGACCCCTGTGCGAATATATCCTACTGTGGCCATGGTTGTGGTGTGCCGATGGGCTGCGATTGCTTAGCTTGCTCGCAGGCCCGTCGTGCTTGCGGGGGGCAAGGTCTTATGCGAGCTAGGAAAGCAGAGCAGCTTACAAGTGGCACAGTATTCACGGAGGGATTGAATATGGGCCACATCAACGTTGTTGCCTTCTATTCCGCCCTGCTACAAGTCCTTTTGTCCATCATCTTACGGCCACAAACGTGGAGACTCACTACAAGATGGTAATTTTCGCTTGATCTAATTTTTTTCTTTGTGGCTTTTATTTTTTTGTATAATTCCATACTAGTCTGAACTTTTAGTATTTTAGGAACACACTTCTTTTGTTTTATTGAAGTGTACTGCATTGTGTACTTATATCTTGTTTATATTTTTTTGCTTGTGTGTATGGAGATCGTATTTTGTCCGCATGGTTACAATATGTGAACTGCTTAGGTATTAGGTGAGCACTACTAGTTTTCACAATTTTCCCATGTGTTCGGTGTGTACTACATGCAACTATTCTAAAGAACTAGAAGATAGTTAGAAGATTACTGCATATTAGCATGTTCCGTACTGCATGTACCGCCCTTGTATAAGAGGTTCGTGAACTGTGTGTGCGTTTTATCTGTACTGCTTGTTGGACTGTTGTGCACTTCATCTAGCTTGCGTCTGTCGTTTGTGTAGGTTTTTGCTACTCTGTGCACAGCATGAGAATTGTAGTGGTAGTATTGTCCACTAACATATCTTTATTTTATTTTTCACAGAAAATCCCTCAACGAGCTGTAAGGTGCCTCTAGCTCAAGAAGGAGGGAATTCTCCAAGTTGTTCTCGTCAATGGACATGTGAAGCTAGCTAAGTACCATGTAGGCATTGATGGACGGCTGTATCAGCAGAAAGGCTGGAATGAATTCGTCATTAAGAGTGGCATGAAGCCTCAGCAAGTTGTTATCCTCAACTTTTTTGAACTTGAGGATCGTATGGTTAGAATCACGTTTGACGTGATTGGTTAAGGTTATGAGGTTGATTTTGTAATAAGAACTTTTGCGTACCGAATGCTTCATCTTTTGACGTGATTGTAATAAGTACTTTTGTGATCTGAATCGCATGCCTTATAAGTCAGAACTTCGTGCTGTCTATGAGCTAACTTCATCTTTTAAGGGTTTGTGGATCAAAGTGCGTCAATATTTACTCCAGACTGCTATATATATTGTTTTCTCTATACGTCATTTATGTCTTATGGTTTAGTGGAAGAACTAAAATTCACAGGGAAATTCGTGTATACACAATTTTCAAAGTGCTACATAAGCCATACAGATATGCAAACTGCTATTTATATGTTCAACTTATTGAACTATATCTATCTGGTCATTAACGTGCTGCTTCTTCGTGGTGACTGGAGTGCGTTTAATGTTGCACTTTGTCTTGTTTTCCCTGGAGGTGTTGCCGCTTCTTGTATTTGCACCGTTGTGTTTGTAGCCCCTCGTGTGCTGGTTGATAACGGTTTTTGTTTTCCGGCGCGGTGAACTACAACTTTCTTTGCTCCCCGCGTGCTGGTTGATGGCGGTTTTTGTTTTCCACCGTTGTGAACTGTATGTGGTGTCGTCGTCAGTTGTTTCTATACAGCAACATTCGCTTTTGTTCTTTGTCTTTTGTTTGGTAGTCTTGCGGGCATTTTTTTTCTTCATGTTCTTCATCCTCTTCACTCTCTTCTTCTTCCTCCTCCTCTTCTTCATCTTCTTCCTAAGCCATTTCTTCCTCAGTTGTGTCACCATCTTCTTCCGTGATTTCATCTTCTTCGTCTTGCTTGTTTTCTGATCTTGTTCTTTTGGGACAGGTTCTTGAATTGTGTATCTTCCACTTTTTGCAGATGCTGCAACGTCTTGGTTTCGTCCATTTCTTAGTGTTGTCAGTGGAATCTCTGTTTGGTTGTGCATCGCCATGTCCATGGTTTTCTTGTTCATGTCTTTTTTACATGTCCTGGAATTGTGGCCGCTGATTTCATTACATGTCTTGCACCTTCTTATTCCCAGTGGCTGACCATCATTGTCCAGCTCAGGCTGTGGCTTATTGCTCTTGTCATCATTTTTCTCCTTGCATGCAACCTTTTTTGGGGTTGTATCGCCCCCTTTCTTCCTTCCTCTTGTGTTTGAAACAAGAGGTGGAAGAATTGTTTCTTTTTTTATTGCACCAGTTGCGCTGTGTTCGGTATTTTCTACTTGCTCGGTATTATTGTCAAGCTGGGATTTCTTTGCTTGCTTATTTTTGCTGCCGTTATACTAGACAACGCTCTGTGGCACCCAGCGTCGGACCTTGTCGCTCTGTTTGCAAGGTCCATTGTTGTTTCTCCCAGCAATTTTCTACGGCAAAATAGCAAACTTCCATTTGGTGTTGTTTGTTCGTGGTCTCTTATGTCAAACGTTGTATTTGATCTTGCATTCCGGGTGTATCTTTTCATGATGTACACCTCAGGAATCCTTAGTAATCTCGGGTGACAAACCATGCATACCACATGGACGCAAAAGAGGCCTGCAAACAAGGGGTGTTTCTTTGTTTCTTAAGTGAACTGCATGAAATTAATAAACACAGTTTTTTTGTTATTTTTTCATTTTAAGGAAGCGAAGTTCACATGGTTTTCTGAGTTAGTCATGCATGTGAACTTTTAAACTTTAGTAAGTGAGCTTCATGCATGACTTTTAGAAATTAGGATTTTTTGTGGTAGCGAGTCGCACCTGTGTGTGTCCAGAGTTTGCACTCACATTCGTAGACTCCTTTCTGTTCATCGGCGACCACTTGGAAATTATGCCTTGCCCAATCAAATGCATCCGATCTGTTGTAGTAGTGTACGAGGTACTTTGTCAGGTTCTCAGGGCACTGTTCTGCTTTGAATGCAGTGTTGCGGTACCGTGTTTCTTTGAAATCTGCAAAACTGCCCTTCTATACACTTTTGATAGCTGAACTTCGAACCCAAACTGGGTTGTTGTCTTTACCTCTGACTGCATGCTTAGAAATCCAGCATTACGAATTAGATAAATGAAAAAATTGTTTGTTTTTGTAGTTATATTTAGCAGTTTTTGATGGACAATTTATTTACCTCATTTCCTACTGTCTCTACGTGCTCGATAGCCTTCCTAGTCTGAATGCACTTGTCCACCTGTTGAGCAAACCAGATGGAGATCATGCTTCTCTTTGACAAAGTTTTTCTTCAATATGTGATTCATGCTCTCGCTTCTTTGCGTGGAATTCATCCAAGCACATAAAATTTCCTTGTACTAAGCTGATATCCACTCGTGACTATGATCCCATAGCGAATTCATCACTTCATCATTTTGCAAGTTGTATTTCTGCATGAGTTCCTTCCATGCCCATTCAAATTCTGACAGAATTAGTGGTTGGTTTAGCACCGAAGTGAGTTCATCCTTGAGTTTCTCGTGCGCCTTATGCAGCAAGACAAGGTGGTCTTTGTACTTCTTCATGATGTGCAACCGACACAATTCTGTAATGTTTTTGGAGGATAGTTTTTAATGCTGCCTTCATCGAAGAAAATTTGTCTGAGAGGCACAAATAGTGTTTTTATTAAGTTGTTTGTGTGTAAGAAAGATGGAAGAAATAGAAGTGTACCAAACAAACGTAAGTATACGGGTGTTATATTTTTTGTACCTGTGAGCATGCAGATTGGTGGCTTGTTGTTCATACACCTTAGGAATGTTTTGAAGACCCACTCGAACGATGGTATCGTTTCATCTCGCACAAGGGCGAGAGCAAATATGGTGCTCTGTGGATGATGGTTCACTCCCATGAAGAGTTCCAGTGGCATGTGGAGTTTGTTAGTTTTATATGCCGTGTCAAATGTAACGCAGTCTCCCAAATCTTCATACGAACCGTTGCAACTTGCATTGGCCCAAAAGACGTTTCTTACATGATTATCAGCATCGATGTCTTAATCATAGAAGAACTCTGGGTTGACCTTCTGCATCTTCTCGAAGAAATCCAGAAGTTTCTTGACGTCATCTTGAGACTCTTATCTGGCAAAATTTTATTTCATGCATTTCAAACGCAATGAAAACTCATCTCATCAAACAGGAAATAATTACCCACAGAATGTTCAAGCAATATGCTCTGTGACATGCTTACTTGTTGACTGGCTAGTATGTCCCATGAACTGCAGACCACTGAACATACATGATAGCGTTGACATCATCTGTGCATGCACGTGGTTGTCCAGCTGCATGTACTTCACCAACTGGTTAATCAAAGGATTGTCTCTTTTGTGCGAGCGCATTTGCAAAAGTATCCCGGGGCTTTCCAGCATCTTATGATTGTGGTTGAGTTCAACCATTTCTACCACAAATCTGCTATCTTTCCTCCTTTTGACTCTAATTCTTTCCTTGCAGCCAATCCTTTTTGATGTCTTCTCACATTTCTCGTCATAATCTAACACAATCTGCTTGTGTGTCCCTTCTCTTGAGTAGACCATGTAGGCATTTGTCTTGTGTTTTCCCTCTTGCGTAAGCCAAACCCTGCAAATCTTGCATAAGTGTTGTAAAAGTCCCACGCTTTGTTGTACATGGTGAACTTCATTCAAGTGGCAGCTATGAGGTCCAGCGGCATGTTTTTATCCTACAACAAGTGCTATGCTCTATGAGACAAAGTGTTTTGTTCTTCTTAAATACAAGGAGTGCATATGAGTTTAATAAAACACCGAAATGTTCCTAAGTTCTCAGAAGATTCGACTGTATTAGATGTTCATTCGATGTCATTCATCCGATGGCGTTTGCAGCTCGTCAGGTTGTATTGGACATGGTGGGTTTATAGCAGATCTGTGTAGTTGAGGATCTCGCGGCGGCAACAGTGAGGAGGATTTGTACCTGCCACTGACTTCTGACCGAGGCACCCTTGGTGGTCACTGTGTTGAAGTTGATGCAGCAGGTCTACTCGGACCTCTGTTTTTTGGTGCAGCAGGTGGACGCTGAGCTCTGTTTTATGGTGCAGCAGGTGGACATGATGGTAATACAGTGTTGTGGCGATGTCTCACTGGATTGGTTTGAAATTTTTGGAGCGGTGGCACATCATCATAATCGTCATCTTCTGCAACATCATGTTTAACATCATCATCGTTTTCTAGACATGTTGTCCAAATGTAGTGAACTCGTGCTTGTACTCTAGGTTGAGAACTGTTATTGGGTCATCTTCGTCGTCATCATCTTCATCATCCTGTCGGTGAGTGACCTCCCACATGAAGGTGACATCGTCACCATCTTCAACTACCTCTTTTTCATGGAAAACATCTTCTTCCGGAGAGTATTGCACCCTGCTTGTTATCGTGAAGAATCCTTGAGGAATCTCAGGGGTAACCCAGCCAGTGTCTCTTCTACAAGAAGCTTTACTCTTCTGAAAGTTGATGGTCCCTACGTTGTCAATTATGCATGACATTTTTTATCTATTAGACATTATTTCCTGCACAAAACGGTCGAGGTGCATTGTCAAGTAAAATGAATTGAATCATACAAACTGCATTGTGTTTGAAAGGGTACTGCAAAATTAATGCACCCGGCTGCATCATCCCATAGGGTGAAATGAAGTAACCGCACTGCATCATTATCCATAGTGAACCTATATAACCATACTGCATAGCCGAGCAAGCATATTGCATAACCGAGCAACTACACTGCATTTTTATTCACGGCGAACTAAAGTAACTGAACTACATCATTTTTGGAGGCATACCGGGCTGCGTGTACTGCTTTGTCTAGAATAAGTAAACTGAGATAGTTGAGGAAGCGCACTTCTTACCTCGTGTTGTAGTTCTTTCTTGCGTTTACGGGAAGAAGTTCCCTTCTCATCCGTCTGCACCACTTTTGCGTGCAGTCCACTTGCCCTTCAGAAGTTCATGAGCGGTCTGCACGTGGCTAAAGGTGAGTGGAGACGGAGGATTTGCTCTTAAGGTCATTGCAGCCTTAATCCAAGAAGCTGTCGTGGATGAAGGAACCTTGCACACAGTCCCCCTTGCTCGAATTGGTGTGATGTCGATGCAGCACCAATCCACATCTGATAAAGTACAGGTAATTGAAGACCCTCCACTCAATGCCATGGGACAAGGCCCGGAGGAGATCAGTGATACGTCTCCAACGTATCTATAATTTTTGATTGCTCCATGCTATATTATCTACTGTTTTGGACATTATTGGGCTTTATTATCCACTTCTATAATATTTTTGGGACTAACCTATTAACCGGAGGCCCAACCCAGAATTGTTGTTTTTGGCCTGTTTTAGGGTTTCGAAGAAAAGGAATATCAAATGGATTCCAAACGGAATGAAACCTTCGGGAACGTGATTTTCTCAACAAAAAAGACCTGGGAGACTTGGACCCTACGTCAAGAGACAAAAGAGGAGGACACGAGGTAGGGGGGCGCGCCTACCCCCCCCCCCCCCCAGGCGCGCCCTCCACCCTCGTGGGCCCCCTATTTCTCCATTGATGTACTCCTTCCTCCTACATATACCTACATACCCCCAAACGATCAGATACGAAGCCAAAAACCTAATTCAACCGCCGCAACTTTCTGTATCCACGAGATCCCATCTTGGGGCCTGTTCCGGAGCTCTGCCAGAGGGGGCATCGATCAGGGAGGGCTTCTACATCAACACCATAGCCCCTCCGATGAAGTGTGAGTAGTTTACTTCGGACCTATGGGTCCATAGTTATTGGCTAGATGGCTTCTTCTCTCTTTTTGGATCTCAATACAATGTTCTCCTCCTCTCTTGTGGAGAACTATTCAATGTAATCTTCTTTTTGCGTTGTGTTTGTTGAGAGCGATGAATTGTGGGTTTATGATCAAGTCTATCTATCAATAATATTTGAATCTTCTCTGGATTCTTTTATGTATGATTGGTTATCTTTGCAAGTCTCTTCGAATTATCAGTTTGGTTTGGCCTACTAGATTGATCTTTCTTTCAATGGGAGAAGTTCTTAGCTTTGGGTTCAATCTTGCGGTGTCCTTTCCCAATGATAGTAGGGGTAGCAAGGCACGTATTTTATTGTTGCCATCGAGGATAACAATATGGGGTTTTCATCATATTGCATGAGTCTATCCCTCTACATCATGTCATCTTGCTTAAGGCGTTACTCTGTTTTTAACTTAATACTCTAGATGCATGCTGGATTGCGGTCGATGAGTGGAGTAATAGTAGTAGATGCAGGCAGGAGTCGGTCTACTTGTCTCGAACGTGATGCCTATATACATGATCATACCTAGATATTCTCATAACTATGCTCAATTCTGTCAATTGCTCAACAGTAATTTGTTCACCCACCATCGAATACTTATGCTCTCGAGAGAATCCACTAGTGAAACCTATGGCCCCCGGGTCTATCTTTATCATATTAATCTCCTACTACTTAGTTATTTCCTTGCTTTTTTACTTTGCCTTTATTTTACTTTGCATCTTTATCACAAAAATACCAAAAATATTATCGTATCATATATATCAGATCTCACTCTCGTAAGTGGCCATGTAGGGATTGACAACCCCTATTCGTGTTGGTTGTGAGGATTTATTTGTTTTGTGCAGGTACGAGGGACTCACGCGTAGCCTCCTACTGGATTGACACCTTGGTTCTCAAAAACAGAGGGAAATACTTAAGCTACTTTGCTGCATCATCCCTTCCTCTTCGGGGAAAACCAACGCAGTGCTCAAGAGGTAGCAAGAAGGATTTCTTGCACCGTTGCCTGGGAAGTCTACGCAAAAGTCAACATACCAAGTACCCATCACATACCCTTATCTCCCGCATTACATTATTTGCCATTTGCCTCCCGTTTTCCTCTCCCGCAGTTCACCCTTGTCGTTTTATTCGCACTCTCTCTCTCTATCCTCCCTCTCTTTCTCTATTTGCCTCTTTTTGCCTACTTGTTTTTTGTTTGCTTGTGTGTTAGTTCGTTTGCTTGTCGTTATGGCTAGTCCCTTATCTTCTCCGTTGTCTCCCGAGAGTGAAATTTTAAATTTTAAGCAAAGGGAGGGAGAAAATCTAAAAGATGCTTGGTATAGAATTTGCAATGCTCAAAATTGATCCACCAGGAAGCAATCTACTTCTGTTCTTCTTTGCAATTTTTATGTAGGCATTACTCCGTGGCACAGATATATCCTTGATACTATTACCGGAGGGAACTTCTTGGGTAGCCACACTTTTGATTCTTATAATGCTATGATAGATTTGTTTGGCTCACCCCCTCTTTTGGTTAATGGAACTATATTAACTTTGGAGCATGTAATGCAAAGACTTGAAATTATTGAAAATAAGGTTGCTACTGTAGAGTTAATTGAAAATTTGGATAAAAATATCCACAACCGAATCTCTCAATATGGATCTAAAGTAGGAGTCACTTTGAAAAATATTAAAGAGAAGGAACCCATAGTTAATGAGAAAATAAATCACGATTCCACTAGAATTGATAAAATTGAGGATATTATTACCAACTTGGGAACCGCTTTTTCTTCTGTAAAAAATACTCCAAGTCCTCCTACTAAAATTGCCAAGCTTATGTATGTTCCTAAGAATAAGGGTGAATTCTCTAGTAAGGAAACTGCGGATCTCAAATCTATAAGTGTTCATCCTAATCTTTTGGCTATCATTAAGGAACCATTTGTTACAAATGATTTTTTCGATCTTGTGCCTAAAATTTTGATAATCAATAAAAAGAAATAAATTCCTAAGTATGGTAGATGCCTCATTGAAGAATTGCCTACCAAAGATGGCAATACCTAGATCTATCCTTGCTTGTTATGCCTAGCTAGGGGCGTTAAACGATAGCGCTTGTTGGGAGGCAACCCAATTTTATTTTAATTCCTTGCTTTTTGCTCCTGTTTAGTAATAAATAATTTATCTAGCCTCTGTTTTTGTTGTGTTTTTTGTGTTTAATTAGTGTTAGTGCCAAGTAGAACCCTTGGGAAGACTTGGGGAAAGTCTTGTTACACTTGCTGTAAAAAAACAGAAACTTTAGCGCTCACGAGAACTACTGCCATTTTTATTTGGAATACGATATTTAGTTAATTATTTTTGAAGATGGTTAATAGATAAATTCCTCACGTCCATAAATTTATTTTAGAATTTTTGGGGTCCCATATCTTGCGCTAGATACAGTTTACTACAGACTGTTCTGTTTTTGACAGATTCTGTTTTTCGTGTGTTGTTTGCTTATTTTGATGAATCTATGGCTAGTGAAATAGTTTATAAACCATAGAGAAGTTGGAATACAGTAGGTATAACACCAATATAAATAAAGAATGAGTTAATTACAGTAACTTGAAGTGGTCTTTTGTTTTCTTTCGCTAACGGAGCTCACGATATTTTCTACTTTAAGTTTTGTGTTGTGAAGTTTTCATGTTTTGGGTAAAGATTTGATGGATTATGGAACATCGAGTGGCAAGAGCCTAAGCTTGGGGATGCCCATGGCACCCCAAAGATAATATAAGGACACCTAAAAGCCAAAGCTTGGGGATGCCCCGGAAGGCATCCCCTCTTTCGTCTACTTCTATTGGTAACTTTACTTGGAGCTATATTTTATTCGCCACATGATATGTGTTTTGCTTGGAGCGTCTCGTATGATTTGAGTCTTTACTTGTTAGTTTACCACAATCATCCTTGCTGTACACACCTTTTGAGAGATCCATACATGATTTGGAATTTGTTAGAATACTCTATGTGCTTCGCTTATATCTTTTGAGTTATATAGTTTTGCTCTAGTGCTTCACTTATATCTTTTAGAGCACGGTGGTGGATTTGTTTTATAGAAACTATTGATCTCTCATGCTTCACTTAGATTATTTTGAGAGTCTTTAATAGCATGGTAATTTTCTTAAAATCCTAATATGCTTGGTACACAAGATTAATAATAAAACTTTCTTATGAGTGTGTTGAATACTATGAGAAGTTCGATGCTTGATAATTGTTTTGAGATATGAAGATGGTGATATTAAAGTTGTGCTAGTAGAGTAATTGTGAATTTGAAGAATAGTTGTGTTAAAGTTTGTGATTCCCGTAGCATGCACGTATGGTGAATCGTTATGTGATGAAGTCGGAGCATGATTTATTTATTGATTGTCTTCCTTATGAGTGGCGGTCAGGGACGAGCGATGGTCTTTTCCTACCAATCTATCCCCCTAGGAGCATGCGTGTAATACTTTGCTTTGATAACTTGTAGATTTTTGCAATAAGTATATGAGTTCTTTATGACTAATGTTGAGTCCATGGATTATACGCACTTCTCTCACCCTTCCACCTTTGCTAGCCTCTCTAATACTGCGCACCTTTCGCCGGTATCATACACCCACCATATACCTTGCTCAAAACAGACGCCATACCTACATATTATGGCATTTCCATAGCCATTCCGAGATATATTTCCATGCAACTTTCCACCGTTCCATTTATTATGACACACTCCATCATTGTCATATTGCTTAGCATGATCATGTAGTTGACATCGTATTTGTGGCAAAGCCACCGTTCATAATTCTTTCATACATGTCACTCATGATTCATTACATATCCCGTACACCGCCAGAGGCATTCATATAGAGTCATATTTTGTTCTAAGTATCGAGTTGTAATTCTTGAGTTGTAAGAAAAATAAAAGTGTGATGATCATCATTATTAGAGCATTGTCCCGGTGAGGAAAGGATGATGGAGACTATGATTCCCCCACAAGTCGGAATGAGACTCCGGACGAAAAAAATAAAAAAAATAAGCCATAAAAAAGGAGAAAAGGCCCAAATAATAAAAAAAATTAAAAAAATGAGAGAAAAAGAGAGAAGGGACAATGTTACTATCCTTTTACCACACTTGTGCTTCAAAGTAGCACCATGATATTCATAGTAGAGAGTCTCTCATGTTATCACTTTCATATACTAGTGGGAATTTTTCATTATAGAACTTGGCTTGTATATTCCAATGATGGGCTTCCTCAAATCGCCCTAGGTCTTCATGAGCAAGCAAGTTGGATGCACACCCACTTAGTTTCTTTTTGAGCTTTCATATACTTATAGCTCTAGTGCATCTGTTGCATGGCAAGCCCTACTCACTCACATTGATATCTATTGATGGGCATCTCCATAGCCCGTTGATACGCCTAGTTGATGTGAGACTATCTTCTCCCTTCTTTTTTCTCCACAACCACCGTTCTATTCCACCTATAGTGCCATGTCCATGGCTCACGCTCATGTATTGCGTGAAAATTGAAAAAGTTTTGAGAATGTCAAAAGTATGAAACAATTGCTTGGCTTGTCATCGGGGGTTGTGCATGCTGTAAATATCTTGTGTGGTGAAGATGGAGCATAGCCAGACTATATGATTTTGTAGGGATAACTTTCTTTGGCCATGTTATTTTGAGAAGACATAATTGCTTTGTTAGTATGCTTGAAGTATTATTATTTTTATGTCAATATTAAACTTTTGTCTTGAATCTTTTGGATCTGAATATTCATACCACAATTAAGAAGAATTACATTAAAATTATGCCAAGTAGCACTCCGCATCAAAAATTCTATTTTTATCATTTACATACTCGAGGATGAGCAGGAATTAAGCTTGGGGATGCTTGATATGTCTCCAACGTATCTATAATTTTTGATTGCTCCATGCTATATTATCTACTGTTTTGGACATTATTGGGCTTTATTATCCACTTATATATTATTTTTGGGACTAACCTATTAACCGGAGGCCCAGCCCAGAATTGTTGTTTTTTGCCTGTTTTAGGGTTTCGAAGAAAAGGAATATCAAACGGAGTCCAAACGGAATGAAACCTTTGGGAACGTGATTTTCTCAACAAACAAGACTGGGAGACTTGGACCCTACGTCAAGACACAAAGGAAGAGGCCACGAGGTAGGGGGCGCGCCTATCCCCCCCCCCCCAGGTGCGCCCTCCACCCTCGTGGGCCCCCTGTTGCTCCACTGACGTACTCCTTCCTCCTATATATATACCTACGTACCCCCAAACGATCAGATACGGAGCCAAAAACCTAATTCCACCGCCACAACTTTCTGTATCCACGAGATCCCATCTTGGGGCCTGTTCCGGAGCTCCGCCAGAGGGGGCATCGATCACGGAGGGCTTCTACATCAACACCATATCCCCCTCCGATGAAGTGTGAGTAGTTTACTTCGGACCTATGGGTCCATAGTTATTGGTTAGATGGCTTCTTCTCTCTTTTTGGATCTCAATACAATGTTCTCCCCCCCTCTTGTGGAGAACTATTCCATGTAATCTTCTTTTTGCGGTGTGTTTTGTTGAGACCGATGAATTGTGGGTTTATGATCAAGTCTATCTATGAATAATATTTGAATCTTCTCTGAATTCTTTTATGTATGATTGGTTATCTTTGCAAGTCTCTTCGAATTATCAGTTTGGTTTGGCCTACTAGATTGATCTTTCTTGCAATGGGAGAAGTGCTTAGCTTTGGGTTCAATCTTGCGGTGTCCTTTCCCAGTGACAGTAGGGGCAGCAAGGCACATATTGTATTGTTGCCATCGAGGATAACAAGATGGGGTTTTCATCATATTGCATGAGTCTATCCCTTCACATCATGTCATCTTGCTTAAGGCGTTACTCTGTTTTTAACTTAATACTCTAGATGCATGCTAGATAGCGATCGATGAGTGGAGTAATAGTAGTAGATGCAGGCAGGAGTTGGTCTACTTGTCTCGGACGTGATGCCTATATACATGATCATACCTAGATATTCTCATAACTATGCTCAATTCTATCAATTGCTCAACAGTAATTTGTTCACGCTCCGTAGAATACTTATGCTCTTGAGAGAAGCCACTAGTGAAACCTTTGGTCCCCGGGTCTATCTTTATCATATTAATCTCCTACTACTTAGTTATTTCCTTGCTTTTTTACTTTGCCTTTATTTTATTTTGCATCTTTATCACAAAAATACCAAAAATATTATATTATCATATCTATCAGATTCACTCTCATAAGTGGCCGTGTAGGGATTGACAACCCCTATTCGCGTTGGTTGCGATGATTTATTTGTTTTGTGCAGGTACGAGGGACTTGCGTGTAGCCTCCTACTGTATTGGTACCTTGGTTCTCAAAAACTGAGGGAAATACTTATGCTACTTTGCTGCATCATCCCTTCCTCTTCGGGGAAAACCAACGCAGTGCTCAAGACGTAGCAATCAGCGGCGGCGCTACCGAGCTGCTACCGCGGAAGAAGGCTGATATGCGAGTGGGGGAGGCACTGCTCGGTTGCTGTGGCGGAAGAATGCCGAGAGGCAACGGGCGGCGGCACTGCTTGGCTGTCGCCGCGGAAGAAGGCCGCAAGGGGAGGGGTGGCGTCGCTGCAGGCTGCCGTCGCAAAAGAAGGTCGGGAGGAGAGTGCCGGGGGCGCTCCCAGGCCGTGGCCGCGGGAGAAAGCGGGAAGGGTGGGGGCGACATCGCTCCCAAGCCATTGTCACGGAAGAAGGCTGGGAGGGGAGGGTGGCGACGTTCCTAGGCCGCTGTCGTGGAAGAAGGCGGGGAGAGGAGGGGCGGCGGCACTCCCAGGCCGTTGCCGCGGTAGAACGCGGGGAGAGGAGGGGCGGCGTCGCTCCCAGGCCGCTGACGTGGTAGAAGGCAGGAGGGAAGGGGCGGCGGCGATCTGGTGGGGATGTGCAGAACAAGGTGGGTGTTATCAGAATAAGGGTCTTAAGGGGTGTTATCATAATAAACCCACCCTACATATATATATATATGTGTGTGTGTGTGTGTGTGTGTGTGTCTGTGTGTGTGTTTCTGGGGATGTTAAATTATATATAAAATTTTCTGAGTTTATTTAGAACTATTTCCTATTTAATTTAATATAAATGGTTCTAAAAAGGCCAAGAGGTGGAAGGCAACTTGGGCTACAAAGGCCCAAGTGAAGGAGGTGCCTCACTTCCCTAAGGAAGGATGCCGAATTGGACTAGGGGGGATACTCCTCCCCGTCTTGGCCGGCGCCCCAAGGAGGGACCTTGCCTCCTTGGTGGAAGCCCCTTCTCTCCCCTCAACCTATATATACTAGAGGATTTTGTCCTTTGACACACACTAGTTTTGGAGCCTCCTATAGTTCTTCTAGTTCTAGTTGGTCCTAGTTGACATATTAGAGCTAGACTAATCGTCTAGTCCTCATAATTAGAAGCCCCCTGTGGTTCTAATCTCCTCCCTCTAATTCTCCAGCGATGATTAGCTCTAGACGGCAAAACATTGTTGGATCGTGAAGGTTGCATGCTTTCCACCAAGTATAGAGGTCGTGCTTTCGGTCTTCGGTTTGCGGGACTATTCGTGGGTGGTTTGGGGGATCATTCATCGGCAGTTTGACGGACTCCAAGTATGATCTATACCAACACTATCTTCTTTCGCTGCAACTAGGTGACGATAACGATCATGATCCAAACTCTTTATGCATCTTCATATTGATCTTGGGTGTGTGTAGGCGCGGTTTTTTTGTTTTCTACTTTGTTTCCCAACATGTTTTTCCTTTTTCTCTGTCTTCGCCTTTTGCATCGGTGTATACCTTTGCAAAGGTTGTCACCACCTTGTTGATGCATCAAGTAATATTTCTATCTCTATAGCTAATAAAATTAATGCATTACACTGAGATTGATACACATGTAATTAAAGTGACAATCATACGGCTCCAGCCATCATGCGGAATCACGACTCGCAGATCATGCTAATAAATTTACATCATATAGCCACCTCATACAAAATCTCATTAAATGTGAAGAAGACTATGCCAGATCACATGCACATCCTGCAAAAACAAGTCAGGCACATCTAATCAATTCATACAAGATTGATTTTATGTGGCTTCTAAGGTTTAAGTCAAACCACAGCTACCAACGTTCATCATCAAGTATGATTATTTAAGTCGCTAGATTAACTTTGCGAGGCATATGAAACACGAGATAAAAAAATCTCGATCCCCATACTGAACTTCCTCATATGCAAGAAGTCTATGCAGATCATATTTGCATTTCCCTTTAGTCAATGAAACATCCATCTTTCTTAACTATGGTGGAACTCAAAGAACTGAAGAACTTCATTGAACTGTTAACCAGCATACTCAGGAGCAACATGGAATGATCATGGATTGCCAGAACTTTGTAGAAGATTCCACCATGTTGTAAAGATCGAGACTACACAAATTCAAGGGAAGAACAAGAACATCAGGTAATAGATTTCATCTACTACCCGCACAAATCATTTTTAGCAGTAGATATCATCTGCTACAAAATTATATTGTTCAACACCCATACATCTCATGTATTCTAGATCATTTTTAGTAGTAGATCTGATCTTGATGCCACTATAAGACAACGCAGTAGAAAACAGAACATTTATGTACTACGAGCATGCCTAGGACCACTATGAAGATGCATAAAAGGTTTGATCTGATCATTACCAACTCAAAGTGCAACAGAAGGAGAGTCGATGGAGATCATTGATGCAGATCCCCACAGCCAGGATTTTACAACCTCCCAACCATGAGATGTTCTCCCTCGGCGGTCCCTCGGATGGAGCTTCGGGAGGCTCTCAAATAAAACTTCGGACAGTCCCTCGGTCATCCCTTCAGGAGGCTCTTAGATAGAACCTCAGCATGTCCCTCGAACTAAGATTGAAACTACGCCCTCTCTATTGGGTTGTGCACACCCGGTGTCAACTATGCAGTAGGGCTTCGTTGTCCAGGACCGAAGACTTGAGAGCCTTTTAGTGTACAAAACTATTTCATGGGGAGAGAGACAGAAAGTTGGATCATTGTATGACATGTGTTGAGATAGAACTTAGGATGAAATGGAGAGCTCTCTCCACCTCTATTTATAGTGGGAGCAAGGGGTAGAGGCTAGGGGGAAAAGACTAAAAAGACCTTGGTTATTTTCCACCTAAAAGCCAACAAAAGTGGGGGCAAGCCCCTTGGGTGCCCCCACTCCATGGACGGTTTGGGATGCCTCATGGGGGCTCCCACCTCCACAAAACATGCTCCACAACTTTAGGGATGAAGCCCCAAAAGCTGGCTTTCAGAAAAAGCCATCTACATGGCAATAGTGTTGCATGCATCATCCCACGATTCGTGGGATCTTGGCCCCTCAAACTGGGACAAGATTTTACCATGATTGTTTAATCTAAAAAAATTCCAGAAGGCCCAGAACATTTCTTGCACCACCTAAAATAATTCTGGATGCGTTTGAAATATTTTTGGTACAATGATTTTTTCTCCGAAATATTTCCTGTTTTTTACTCTGAAATTTTTTCGTTGTTTCAGAAACTTTTCCTGCAACAATCTCTCGGACTCCTTGTATATTACTTAGCAGATAGATGACCCTTAGGTGTGTGACCCTATAAGTTTGGAAAGTATAGACATGACTAGAACTCTTTCTGATCAATGATAAATAGCGGAACCGTGGACATCCATATTGATGCGGAGCGTCCCAAGATCATCCCCATGGACCTACCTACGCCTCCCACGACACCACTACCATTTCCTATACATGAGACATGGCTACTACCTCAAGCGGAAACACTATGTGCAATCATGTACTTGGAGGAGACCACAGAGCGAGTACACCCAATGGACAAGACGACGAGAACACCAACCGTGAAGGACAAGAAAAAGAGCTACGGAAGAAGCCCCAGCCACCGAACGACCGGTCAGAACCAGACATCCGACGCCTGAAGTCCCAGCCGAGCTACAGCGAGCGGATGTCCGGCCCGCACCGGACGACCGGCGACCCCGTACCCAGCCAAACAAGCGGAAGTCCAACTCCACCGGACATCCGGCGACCGGACGACCGGCCACTTTCAGAAATCCGCTACTTCAGCATCCGAGCGAGAATGAGCGGACGACCGGCGACTACCGGACATCCGGCCGCCCGTGAGCCACCGGACGACCAGTCCCCAGCGGACCTCCGGTGCGTGATAGTGCACAGGATTTGGGCCCGGGGCCCATGTACCCCCTCACTTCGTCCCCATTTGCACTAAGACTATAAATAGACCTCCTACTCCTCCTAGCTAGGGTCAGCGTTGTGATAGCTCATTTGAGAGATAGAGCTATGCTCATCCACATAGGATCTACTCCACGAGAGAGACCGCGGCCCCTCTATGGAGAAGATCCCCTTGGATTCAAGACCCCCTTTTTGGGTGGCCCCCATCAAGATCTCCTTTGGAGAAGAACCGGTTACCATGTATCATCCCTTGTCGATCGTGGATCATGTATCTCCTTTTGTGTTCACGGATCTAGCCCATGTGTGATCATACTTGTTGGTTTGAGTGTTCCTCTTGTGTTCCCCTTTGCGATTTCCCCTTGTGTTTTCCCTCGTGTTCTTCCTGTTCTTCGCGGGATCCGCTCCTTTCGTGAAAGATCGGCTGTATACGGTTCCATCCTACATCATCTTGGTATCATGAGCCACGTTGATCACGATTTCGGAGCCTCCCCATTGTGTTTCTAGCCTTGTTTTTTGTTGATTTTGTCCCTAATTCGAAAATTACCCACAAAAATAGCCCCAATTTTTTTTTTGTGATTTGTTGGTGTGATGAAATTTTGTTGGATTTGATCCATGGATTTTCTTTGCCTTGAGTGGATCAAGCTTTCCCCTTCATCTCCACCTTTTGCATCCACTAAATCGCCCAGATTCGACGGATTTTGACCTCTCCTTGAAGAACCCTAGCTGTTCATCCCATGGCCGATTTTCCCCCAGGCACCGGACGTCCGCCAGCTGCCGGACATCCGGTGACCGGATGGCCGTAACCACCGGACATCCGGAATACCCTGACGAAACTGATTCACCCCCCCCCCCCGAAAATTGCAGCCATCGCCCCACTTCCGCATACACATCCCTACGTCATCACCACTTCCGCACACAACCACCATTGCTTACTCGTTTCGCACTCCAATACATTTTGCCACGTTGTTCTTTGAGAATTTGAGTTGAGGTTCCATGTCCTATTGTGTTTCGGCTATTTAGGTACGGTTCGACATCAAGATCACCGCCGCTCATCTTTGCCACGGACGCGTCATCGACAACAACCACTACACCATGTTGGCACCATACCGTAAGCAAGAAGCGGTAACCTCATCTTGGTATCGTCATACATCATTCTTGCCATTACATTGATAACCATCATAGCCATACCTTTTGCGTCGCTTACCCATCGAGACTAGCCTTTGAGTATTGCCGACAACGTGACTTGTGCACATTAGTGATCATACATCCCATAACATACATACATATCATTGGTGCATATCATCTTGGGTCACAAAGTGCCACTGCATACTCAATTGCTATCTTGGTTCGTGAAGCATTGCATGACAAAAGACCTCAAACACAAGGAGCCAAAACAAGCTTTTAAGCAAAAGGGAAAGATAAGCAAAGAGCTTTTAAGCAAGAACCATAGCATCATACAACATTAAGATTGTCATACTAGATCATCTTGGATCATATCATCGGAATACCATACATAGATCATACTTGGGATAGAAGTTGTTGCATTTTTGCTTAGTAGGTTGTGCACAAGTCATCGTATCCGCCTATTGTGCAATCGTGCTAGCGTCTCTCTAGTGTTGTGCAACAAGAGCATTTTCGTGGATTCCACATTTTGGCTCATCCTTGGTTGCACGACCCCATTCATCTCTTTGGGTGTGTGTTCCCATGTACCATATTTTGCTTGGCCTACTTGTTGCATTGCAAACTTGCGAATCTTTTCCAACATTATTGAAGCTCACTAACAATTGCATGAAATTTTGTGCCACCATCCTGACCGAGCTCCACCATAAGCTTTTACTTGTGTAGGCGTGAGAAACCGAATTGGTACCAATTGTGCTATTTCCTTGTTCCACATTGGAGTGATCTTTGATCCATCTTCAACATCGGTCAAGGTACATTTGGTATAAGTTCTTCTGCTTCTCCCACTCAGATAGTTGTTTGGCATGATGGATAGGACAAGTACTTCTACCAACCCACTCTTCATCGGGCAAAACGACGACATGAACTCCTACGTCACAAAGAGCCACCTCTTTGGCGCACAACGCGCTTTGCATGAAGAGCAACAAGCAATGAGCGAACGCATCGACAACCTCGCCACCGACTTGTGACTCTCCGAGCAACGCACAAGAGACTACTTTGACCACAAGATCAACGACCACAAGCAAGAAAATGATGCAAGAATGGACGAGATTCGTGCTTTGTTACTCAACCGCTCTTCTTCCACTTTGTGCTCATCAAGACGGAGCCTCTCAAGTCAACACTCCGACTACACCATCTCCGGCTCAAGTACGCCGACATCCAATACTCTTCGATGTGCCGCGCACCAAGACCGTCAAGCCAACCGCAACCCTCTACACGACAACAACTCTCAAGAACAACAATATTGTCAAAACCAAGCTACCTTTGCGCAAGCACGAGAACGACAACGACAACGCCAGCACGAAGAGGAAGAGCGACTGCGTCTACACAAAGAAGCACAAGATGCCGAGGCACAATGTCAAGAGCAACCATTGCGAGAAGCTCAAGCGCTTGAGGTGCAACAAGCCCTCCGAGAATCAAGTTGATCCATAGCCAACCGAGGCCGACAAGCTCGTGAACATCAAGAAGCACTTCGCGAAGAAGTTCAAGAACGAATATATCAAGCTCGCGTGCATCGTCAAGCTCGACAAGTTCCTCCACAAGCTCGCCAAGAACATCAAGTTCAACCAGAGCAAGAATACAATGGAAATCCTCCACGACAAGAGCAAGTTGGGAGAGACGATCCTCCTCGTCAAGGACGTCATCATCCCCGACCCAAACACAATGAAGAGCAATGCTACAGCAAGCTAAAGTTCACCATGCCCAAGTTCAATGGATGTAATGACCCCGAAGAGTACCTTTCATGGGCATTGAAGGTCGACAAAATCTTCTGCTTGCACAACTATGAAGAAGAGAAGAAGATCGCGATGGCATCCCTTGAATTCCAAGACTATGTCCTCATTTGGTGGGAACAAGTCATTGAGCGCCGAGAGGCAAAAGGTGAAACACCCATCACTACTTGGGCACAAATGAAGGATGTCATGAGAGCATGCTTCGTGCCTACCTACTACAACCACGACATCTTTAAGAAACTCCAACTACTCAAGCAAGGAACCAAGAGCGTTGAAGAATACTACAAGGAAATGGAGATTGCAATGATACGAGGCAATGTCATGGAAGATGATGAACAAACTATGGCACGTTTCTTGAATGAACTCAATCATCCCATCAAGAAGATCGCCGACTTCCAACAATACTCGAACCTTATTGAGCTAGTGCATCAAGCTACCAAAGCGGAATGTCAAGTGCAAGATGACTTCAAGTATGCAAGTTCTCATCCAAGTCATATCGTTTCTCCAACACCCAAGCTTCAATGACTCCAACACCGTCTACCTCAACCAAGCCTTCTACAAGCAACATCGACAAGTCGAGTTACAAGAAAGCTTCGACAACCTCAAGTCATCCTACTACAACGAGCAACTTCAAACTGAGATATTCATCATCATCTACCCCAACCGATGAGACCATCAAGAAAAGTTCCTTCAAATGCTTCACATGCGGAGACCGAGGCCACAAGTCCTTTGAGTGTACCAACAAGTGGACCATGATCCTCAACGATGATGGTACATATGTGTCACATCCCTAGCTTTTGGCAATGCACTAGGCTAGCCTCATGAGTGTCATCATGTTTAAGTTTCAAATGAACTTGAAATGGGGATTGTTCAAACCCTAGCATCTAAAGGAATTCACTAGGTTCAACTAAAATATTCTCAGTGAATCCAAATGGCTTTCAAAAAATTTCATTATTTCTGGAAAATGCTAGAAGCAATAACCAGAGGTGCTGCACATTTTTCCATGAGATATTTGGGTTCTGAATTAAATCATTTAGTATTTGCATTTGGGCATATAAATGATATTACATATTTTAAATGCTCAAATAATCATAAACTAAAATGTTTGTTGTTGGTTATATTCCAAACAGTGGCATTGAGCAGTTTCATGATTTTTGGGTCTGTTTAAGTATTTTTAATAAATCCCTAAAGACTACAGGATAATAGAAAAACGGAAACTAAAATAGGAAAGTCAGAGAGAGAGAGAGAGAGAGCCTACCTGGGCCACCTACCCGGCGCCCCACCATGGCCCAGCAGAGGCCCAGCCCACTGGCCTCTGCCAGTCATCACCAACCTCCCGCTAGGAGGACAGCACACGCGTGGCCGCCGCACGTGAGCACACGCCCCGCCACCTCCTGTTTGCCGCTGAGCTTCTGGACGCCCTGGACGCCGACACACACCCCCCTGGAACTCTCTCACTCTCTCCCGGCCTCTTCCGCCTCCTCTGCTCTCTCTCCCTCTCTGCCCGAGCGGAGCTCGTCGCCGCCGTACGCCGTCGACGCAACCTCCGTGCTGCCCTCGCCTCCCCGACGTGTCCACGAGCATCGCCACGCCCCCTCGTCCTCCCCGTCCAGCCACACCTCGCCGGAGGCCCTGCATCGACGACATCTTCATCATCTTTGTCGCTGGCCGCCGGAGATCCCTCTCGCCGCCCCGCTCGCTCCGGTGCTTCCTCGAGCACGCCGAGGCCACCTCTGCACTCGCCATGAGCTCCTCTACCAATCACCCTACTCCCATGTCCATTAGCTCATCGTAGCCCTCATTTCCGTCGAGACCGAGACCTCACAGGCGCAGGACTTGTCGCCGTCATCATTTTGGTTTGCCTCCGTCCAAACCGAGCATGTCACTGCACTCAGCGCACTCCCAGGAGCCCGTAGCGCCCACTAGCTCCTCCTCCCATGCACCGTAGCGCTGAACCCGTCATTGCCCGAACTCCGGCCGCCGCCTTGGAGCTCTCCGCCGTCGGCTCCAGCCACCATTGTACCACCCCGGATGTAACCTACCATATTTGTACTCCAACTCTTGCCATTTTCGGCTCTAAGTTATGAGATTCCCTCGTGGTTGGGTTTTGTCTTTGTTTTGCATTTTGTTCATGTCATGCATTTCATATCATGTCATCATGTGCATCTCATTTGCATACGTGTTCATCTCATGCATCCGAGCATTTTTCCCGTTGTCTGTTTTACAATCCGACACTCCTACGTCCTCCGGCGCCCCCCTTTGCCTCTTTTCATGTCCGGGTGTGAAACTTTCTCGGAATGGACCGAGATTTGCCAAGAGGCCTTGGTACACCACCGATAGACCGCCTGTCAAGTTTTGTGCCATTTGGAGTCTGTTTGATACTCCAACGGTTAACCGGGGAACCGTAAAGGCCTCGTATGTGTTGCAGCCCAAAAAACCTCCAAAGTGGCCCAATAACCCATCCAAACCCCCTCCATCCTCTCGGTCGTTCGATCACGATCGCGTGGCCGAAAACCGCACCTCATTTGGAGTCTCCTAGCTCCCTCTACCTATATATTTGTCCTCCCCATCCAAAATCCGCGTCCTGAAACCCTAATTTCATCCCCCGCTGCCGCCGACGACATCCGGGCGGAGCCGGACGTGTCCGCCACTGCCGCCCGTCCAACCGCGTGACTTCACGTGGCTCCCCGCCGCTTCCACCGCTGCCGCCCCGTGACCGAAGCCCCGCCGCCCAAAGCGCCGCTCGCCGCCTCGCCCGCCGACGCGCTCCACCGCCGCCGCAAGCTGGCACGCGTCGCCGCCCCGCGCGCCGCCGCTCCTCCCCCTCCGCCCGCGCCTTCCCCGCCGCCTCTCCGGCTCGCCGCCGGCCGGATCCGGCGAGATCCGGCCCGGGAGAGCCTCGCCGCACTTCCTCCTCCCCCGCGGTGACAAAATCCGTCGACCTCCAACTCCGGCGATCCTTGATCTGTGTGCCACAGTGAAACCCTAGATCTGGAGGTTGAAATTTTGCCTAAGTCTTTTCTGTGCAACATTTTCAAGCCCTGTTCAACATGCCATAACTCTGTCACCGTAGCTCCGTTTTGCATGCATGTTATATCAAAATGTTCATCTGGATGTGCTCTTCATTTTATTCCATTGTGCCATGCTTGTTTGAGTCCATCTTGATGCCCAAATTGTTGATGCAAGAGTGCTATAAAATGTTAGTTTCTGTTTCTTAGCAGAGTATGATCATTTGTCATTTTAGCTACATTTATTGTGTGCTGCGTATGGACTTGAGCTCTACATGTGTTTTGGGCTATGCCATGCCATCTTTACAGGGGTGTATGCCATGTATTTTTGTGATCAATGTGGTGACTAGCACATGCATGCAAAGTAGCTCTCATGATATTGCTGATTTCAGGGACTTAGAATTTCACTAAGTCATTTCCCTGCTGTTATTTTTAAGCCATGTATTCATGTTGCTACAGAGTAACCCATGCTTCTTTTGAGTATGTTCAGTAAGGATGATTTGGACATGTGGTTGTGCTAGTTATACAGAGTAACCCTGTATCTATCCATGCCCCTGTTTGCAATTATGGAGTGACCTAGTATGACTCAATCTTGCTCTACTTTTGCTATAAAATGTTCCTGGTAGATTGTTTACGTGTTAATCAATTTTGCCAAGGTTGTGGTAGTTGATCCATGCACGCTATGAGATTGTTCTTGACATGGTTAGCTTCTTGAACATGTCTTCTTGCTGGTAGTATGCTTAGTTTATCATTCAATGCCTTGTGATGAGTGAATCGAGCTCGCAAAGAGGCCTTCATAAATCTGTTTTTGCCATGTCCAGTTTTCTGCTAAGTCTGAATCTGTTAACGAAATTGCTATGTTTACATGGGTGCCATCATATCTTCCGATCCTTTTTGTCTTATGGTCAGTAAGGGACTTTTTTTATATTATTTGAGTAGATTCATTCCGTGCCTTTGTTTGCTATGTTCTGTCCGTGTAGCATGTTGTTATCTTGCTCTAAACATTGCTTCCTGATGTTAATTCCTGACATGTTATTTTCACTAAGTCAGTGATGCTGATATCTTTTGCACTTTTGCCATGCTTATTTGAACCTACTCTTGTGTGATTTAGCCGCAGCTCAGTGTTCATCTTTTGTCAAGCATCTTGAGTAGATCACTGCCATGTGCTTTGTTGCTATGTTGGAGTGCAGTAGCTTAGTTTCTTGTTGCATTCTTGATGGCAACGTGATGTTAATTGCAGATTTGTGCCATTCTTGTTTTGCTTGCCTATTGCGAACCGTGCATCCGATTCCGGTGATCTTTATATCGATTTCGACTGAAATCAACTCATCTTTCCAGCGGCGCACTTGGTTTGCCAATTTGATGTCTGGTTCAATCTTTCCCTTCCGAAGCATGCATATGCATTGCATATCACATCCCGCATATCATGCCATGTTTTGCATCATGTTGCTTGCGCATTGCACCGTGGTTGATTTTTGTTTCCTTTGATTGTGTTCTTGCTTTGGGTAGAGCCGGGAGACGAGTCCGTGATCAAGGAACCCGTTGAGTACGCTTACGAGGATCAAGCTTACATCAACTCGGAGAACTTTGCAGGCAAGATGACCATACCCTCGAAATCACTTCTATCTTTGCTTGCTAGTTGCTCGCTCTATTTCTATGCCGCGATACCTACCACTTGCTATATCATGCCTCCCATATTTGCATGTTAAGCCTCTAACCCACCTTGTCCTAGCAAACCGTTGTTTGGCTATGTTACCGCTTTGCTCAACCCCTCTTATAGTGTTGCTAGTTGTAGGTGAAGATGGAGTTTGTTCCTTTTTGGAACATGTTTATTTTTGGGATATCATCATTATATCTTGTTTACATTAATGCACCTATATACTTGGTAAATGGTGGAAGGCTCGGCCTTATGCCTGGTGTTTTGTTCCACTCTTGCCGCCCTAGTTTCCGTCATACCGGTGTTATGTTCCTTGATTTTGCGTTCCTTACGCGGTTGGGTGTTATGGGAACCCCTTGACAGTTTGCCTTGAATAAAACTCCTCCAGCAAGGCCCAACCTTGGTTTTACCATTTGCCACCTAAGCCTTTTTCCCTTGGGTTTCGCGGGCTCAAGGTCATCTTTATTTTAACCCCCCCCCCCCCCCGGGCCAGTGCTTCTCTAAGTGTTGGTCCAACCTGAGTGATGTCCGGCGCCCCCTGGGGAACCAGGGTCTATGCCAACCCGATGTCTGGCTCATCCGGTGTGCCCTGAGAACGAGATATGTGCAGCTCCTATCGGGATTTGTCGGTACATTCGGGCGGCTTTGCTGGTCTTGTTTTACCATTGTCGAGATGTCTTGTAACCGGGATTCCGAGTCAGATCGGGTCTTCCTGGGAGAAGGAATATCCTTCATTGACCGTGAGAGCTTGTGATGGGCTAAGTTGGGACACCCCTGCAGGGTTTAGAACTTTCGAAAGACGTGCCCGCGGTTATGGGTAGATCGGAATTTGTTAATATCCGGTTGTAGAAAACCTGACACTTAACTTAATTTAAAATGAATCAACCATGTGTGTACCCGTGATGGTCTCTTTTTGGCGGAGTGCGGGAAGAGAACACGGTCTCGTGTTATGCTTGAACGTAAGTAGTTTTAGGATCACTTCTTGATCATTATAGCTTCTTGACCGTGCTTTGCTTCTCTTCTCGCTCTCATTTTCGTAAGTTAGCCACATATATGCTAGTGCCTGCTGCAGCTCCACCTCACTACCCCTTTTCCTACCCATAAGCTTAAATAGTCTTGATCGCAAGGGTGTGAGATTCTTGAGTCCCCGTGACTCACAGAATACTTCCAAAAACCAGATGCAGGTGCCGATGCTGCCAGTGCAGGGGACGCTACCGAACTCAAGTGGGAGTTCGAAAAGGATTCGGGACATTACTATGTGTCATTTCTGGATGATCAGTAAAGCAGCCCAGTTGGGGCGATCGGGGATCTATGCATTTGGGGTTGTCTTTATTTTGGTTCCGTAGTCGGACCTTCATTGTATTCTGGATGATGTAATGCTATATTTATGTATTGTGTGAAGTGGCGATTGTAAGCCAACTCTTTATCTCTTTCTTATTCAGTACATGGGATGTGTAAAGATTACCCCTCTTGTGACATGCCTACTATGCGGTTATGCCTCTAAGTCGTGCTCCGACACGTGGGAGATATAGCCGTATCGTGGGTGTTACAACCATAGTCCCGGCCTCCACCACCACTCGACGCGCGCCTGCAAGAGCTCTCCAACGAGCCCAAGTACGGCCTTGTCCGTGCCCTATGGGCGTTTTCCGAGCCGTGCTGCCGTATCGGGCCTCGCCGGTGTCGAGTCGCTGGTGGGTTTGACCCACTTTGACCCCGGCTGGGCCTCGCCCAGAGACTATGACATGTGGGGCCGGCCCTAACTGGATTAGTGGGCCCTAACTGGATTAGTAATCCTACATGCTAATCACCACTGTTAGGTGTTAATCCCCTCGCTAAACTAACCCTGAGCCACTGACATGTGGGCCCAGCCCTGCTGACATTTTTGTTAGAATTAGTCTAACCCTAACTAACCCAGTTAACTAACTAAGTCACTGACCTATGGGCCCCACTGGTCAGGTTTGACCTGGGCTGGCGCCTTTGACCTGCTGATGTCACCCCGACGTCATGCTGACGCAATTAACCCTTTTCTGGATTTATTCTTATTCAGGAAATTCCAGAAAATAGCTAAAACTTCTAAAATTCATATAAATTAATCTGTAAATCAGAATGAAATAAGTTATATATGAAAAATGATCAAAAAAATCCAATCTATCCATCTGTACTGGTTTCATGCATGTTAGAGCAACTTAACCTTGTTGTTTAGGTCAAACATGTTAATGCACTTATATGAACCCATAACTTGAGTTTGTATTTGAATCTTTGGTTCAAATAAGCTCAAAACCTTCTGGTTGTAGTTGCATTAGCCCAACACACTCATATTGCCATGTCATGATCATGCATCATATTGTGCGCTGCATTGATTGTATTTCCTCTCTGTTGCTGGTGGTTGTCCCCTCTGGATAGACGTATTCCGACGACGAGTTCGATGACACCGATGAAGAGCTATACTATCTTCAGAAGTGCCAGGCAAGCAAAACCCCCTTGTTCATTCTGATACAATCCCACTCTCTTGCTTTTGCTCTCTTTTACTGCATTAGGACAACAACGATTCAACTGTTACATGCTGCGGTAGTTGAACCCCTTTCCTCTGCATGACCTGTCATTGCCACAGTAAATAGAAGAAACCCACTAGCATGAGTAGGAGTTGTTTGAGCCCTGATGTGCCTACTCATTCATGCTTGTTTGTCATGCCTGCTACTGCTTAGAGTTGAGTCGGGTCTGATACATCTGAATGAATTGGAATGGTGATGAACATGTCTTACTGTTGAGAGATAAGTGTGTGAACATGATTTGGTAAAGGTAGCGGTGAGAGGCCATGTAGGAGTACATGGTGGGTTGTCTCATTGAAACCGTCCTCAGGAACTGAGTTCTGTGTTTGCGATCCATGAACAGCTACTACCACACGTTGGGCCCTGAAATATGACCCCGCTCGACTTATTAACCGCCCCTGCGCTCTGTCCAGGAGTTGCAACTAGTTTCTGTTGTTTGTAGGATATGTGTTGGAGGCCGTACGTAGCGCTGACCCTAGGGATGGGTTATGATGCGGTAGATACACCATGGCACGGTGTACCGGGCACCCGTTTGGTGTCTCAGGAAGCCTGCACACATCGTTTGGGGCTGTTAGCGAAACTCCAGCCGGATCTCCTTGCGGATGGAGCCTGAATTGGCGATAACCTGGACTAGAGACTTGTGTGGTTAGTCAGGTCGTGGTCTACACCCACGTCGGCTTTCGCTTGAAGTCTGCCGAGCACATGTCGTGTGTAGACGCTAAGTGGTGGAAACATGTGTGAAGAAGTACACCCCTGCAGGGTTATAAATGATCTATTCGAATAGCCGTGTCCGCGGCAAAGGACTTCTGGGTTTCCTATAACAGTTCATAGACAAGTGAAAGTGGATACTCTAAAATGCACAAGATAAGCATGAGTGCTACGGATGGCGTTCTCGTAGGGAGACGGGAGCAGATCCATAGTGGTGTATTGATATGGTGAATATGTGGACTCGTGTGCGCCACCTCAAAAGAGTTACTTGCAGTCATAGTTTAGGATAGCCACTGAGTCAAAGCTGGCTTGCTACAGTCAAACTCCACCACCCCCTTTGTTGATACTGATGCATATGTAGCTAGTTCTGATGTAAGTCTTGTTGGGTACATTTGTACTCACGTTTGCCTATTTTATGTTTTGCAGAGAGATGTTAGTCTCGCTAGTAGTTCCGTGTGGACTTCGACGTTTAGCTTGATACCTCAGCTACGATCTTGTGCCCTCGGCAAGATCTGGTAGATAGTCAGGCTTCTCAGCCTTTTTCATTTGTAGATGTTTGTACTCAGACATGTTAAGCTTCTGCATGTACTTTGACTTGTATGCTCGGAATGTTGGGTCATGAGACCCATGTTTGTAATATCTCGCTCCTCGGAGCCTAATGAATAAATACTTTGAGTCGTAGAGTCTTGTTGTGTTGACGTGTTGTATTTACACACACCGAGCATATTGTGTGTATGATTTGAAATGCTTGGTATATGTGGGATCTGACAACCTAATTGTTTATCCTTGGTAGCCTCTATTATGGGGAAATGTAGTCTTGTGCTTCCATGAGCCATAGTAGTCCGCTACAGCCCGGTTCACCAGAGTCCTGCTAGCCCAGCACTACTGCTCCGGAACACTTGACTGGCCGGCATGTGATTCACTTTTTCCTGTGTCTGTCCGTTTGGGGAAATGTCACGCGGTGACATCCGGAGTCCTGTCTAGCCTGCTACAGCCCGGTTCATCGGAGTCATGTTAGCCCAGTGCTACAGCCCAGATTCACACGCTGCTGACCGACATGCTCGATGTTGATTCATGTATGCCTGTCCCCGTAAGTTAGTGCCACTTTGGGTTCATGACTAGTCATGTCGGCCTGGGTTCTCTGTCATATGGATACTAGCGACACTATCATATACGTGAGCCAAAAGGCGTAAACGGTCCCGGGCCAGGTAAGGAGGCACCCATGGGAATACCGTGCGTGAGGCCACAAAATGATATGATGTGTTACATGCTAGATCGGTGTGACTTAGAATCGGGGTCCTGACAATACGACTCCATGAGTGAAGGAGAAACGGAAGCACTTGAGCAAGTCGCCATGCACCGGCAAGTGAACGATGAAGATGAACAAGTCTTTTGTGATGAAGATTCAAGTCCCGCTCTTGTTGTCTCCAAGGTCTTGACCCTTCAACATCACCAAGAAGAAGACCAAAGATGCCACATATTCCATACCAAGGCCGACATCAATGGAAGGTCTGTCAAGGTCATCATCGATGGAGGGAGTTGTCATAACTTAGCAAGTGAAGAACTTTGCTCCAAGCTCTAATTGCCCAAGACGAAGCACCCACATCCCTACAAAGTCAATGGCTAAGCGACCCCGACACTATTCAAGTCGAGCATACAGTGCAAGTGTCCTTCAACATCGGAGCTTACGAAGACACTTTGGAGTGTGATGTCGTTCCAATGACCGTTTGCCACCTTCTTCTTGGTCGACCATGTCAATTTGATAGAGGTGTCATCCACAACGCCTGAACGAACCACTACATCTTCAAGATGAAAGGAAAGGAGTACGTACTTCGCCCTATGTCTCCAAGCCAAGTGATCGCCGACAAGCAAGCCACCCATCATGGAGAGAATAGTGAGAGTGTGAACCACCAAAAATAGAGTGAGCGCCACAAACCCAAATTGAGTGCCTTCATGATGTGCGAAAAGAACTTAGTTCTATTTTCCACCAAAAGTGAGATAAGAGGAGTGTGTGAGAACCCATCTAGTGTCCTACACTATGTCCTGTTGTACAGGGACAACAAACCAAAAGCTAACACCTCTCACACTCTACCTTTAGTGTTGTCTTCTCTTTTGCAGGAATTACAAGATGTTTTCCTCGACGAGCTACCTCCGAGACTACCTCCACTACGAGGCATCGAGCACCGCATCGACCTCATCCCCGGAGCACCACTTCCAAACAAAGCTCCCTACCGTGTCAACCCCAAAGAAACCAAAGAAATACAAAGGCAAGTAAAACATCTCATAGACCATGGACATGTGCGCGAAAGTTTGAGTCCTTGTGTCGTTCCGGTCATTCTTGTGCCAAAACAAGATCGCAGTTTTCGCTTGTGTTCTGATTGTAGACCTATTAATGTTATCACCGTTCGCTATAGGTACCCCATTCCACGCCTTGATGATATGCTTGATGAACTTAGTGGTGCCACTATCTTTTAAAAAATGATCTTAAAGTGGTTACTATGAAATCCGCATACAAGATGGTGATGAATCGAAAACCACTTTCAAAACAAAGTTTGGTTTGTATGATTGGTTAGTCATGCCTATGGGTTTATCAGAAGCACCAGGTACTTTTATGCGTCTTATGAATTATGTGTTTCTCCCTTACATTGGTGAGTTTATTGTGGTCTACTTCGACGATATCCTTGTTTATAGCAAATCTCTTCAAGATCATGTCACCCATGTTCGAACCGTTTTGCAAACTCTTCGAAAAGAGTGTCTCTATGCTAACATGGAAAAGTGCCTTTTTGGTTTGATAAGCTCATTTTCTTGGGTTTTGTTGTTTCATCTAAGGGTGTTCATGTTGATGACTCTAAGATCAATGCTATCAAAACTTGGCCACAACCAACCAACTTGCATCAAGTGCGTAGCTTCCTTGGTTTAGCCGGTTTCTACTGTAGATTTGTGAAGGACTTTATCACCATTGCTTCACATTTGCATGCTTTGAGCAAGAAAATGCACCTTTTGTTTGGGGACCATCCCAAGATACCGCTTTCAATGAGCTTAAGAATTTGCTTACTCATGCTCCCGTGCTTGCGTTACCCAACTTTGACAAACCCTTTGAGATTCATTGTGATGCTAGTGGTAATGGAATAGGAGGTGTGTTAATCCAAGAGAAGCGCACCATAGCTTACTTTAGTGAGAAACTTTCCAGAGCACAACTCAATTACCCCATCTGTGACAGAGTTATATGCTTTAGTGCGAGTTTTGCACGAATGGGAACATTATCTTCGCCCTCATGAATTTATCATTCGTCCCGATCATGAAACAATTAAATACCTTAAGGGTCAAACTAAGTTGAACAAGAGTCATGCTAAATGGAGTGAATTCATTAAGTATTTTCCTTATGTCATCAAGTACATCAAAGGTAAGGAAAATGTTGTGGCGGACGCTCTTTCCCGCATATGCATGCTTGTTACTCAACTTGAATTGGATGTCATTGGCTTTGAGCACATAAAAGACTTGTATGCACATGATCCTACTTTTGCTATTCCCTATGCCAAGTGTTCGACGCATACCTCTTGGGAACGCTATTACATCAAAGATGGATATCTTATGAGAGCTAACAAACTTTGCATCCCCGAGTCTTCTCTTCATTTGTTGCTTTTGCAAGAATCTCATGGAGGAGGACTAATGATACATTTTGGATGCGACAAGACATTCGCTACGCTCTCCAAGAACTACTATTGGCCCAAGATGTTCCGCGATGTCAACCGCTTCACCAACCGATGCTCTACATGTCGCAAATCTAAGTCTAAAGCCCAATCCCATGGCCTCTACATGCCTCTCCCAATTCCATATCAACCATGGGAAGATATTAGCATGGATTTTGTACCTGGATTGCCTAGAACTAGAAATGGAAAGGATTCGGTATTTGTTGTTGTGGACCAATTCTGTAAGATGGCACATTTCATTCCTTGCAACAAGATAGATGATGCTTCACATGTTGCCAATCTCTTTTGTAGGGAAATACTTCGTCTACATGGAGTGCCAAAGACGATAGTCTCGGACCGCGACGTCAAGTTCCTAAACTACTTTTGGAAAACCTTATGCGCCAAGCTCGGAATCAAGCTACTCTTCTCCACGGCTTACCACCCACAAACCGATGGCCAAACGGAGGTGACCAACTACACAGTCGCCGCTCTACTTCGCGTGCTAATCAAGAAGAACATCAAGAAGTGGGAGGAGTGTCTACCTATCGCCGAGTTCTCCTACAACCGCGCAAGACACTCAACAACCGGCAAGCCCCCCTCGAGGTCGTCTACGGATTCAACCCATTGTCACCATTGGACATTCTTCCTCTACCACTACGAGAGTGCATCAATATGGACGCAAGTGCACGTGTGAACCATCTCAAGAAGGTGCATGAAGATACAAGAAACACCATCGAGCGCCAAGTACAACGACTTGCGACCAAGCTCAACATCAACAAGCAACCCATGGTATTCAACATTGGAGATCTTTTGTGGCTACACCTTCGCAAGGACCGCTTCCCCCACGAACGCAAGTCCAAACTTCTACCTCGAGCGGATGGACCCTTCAAGGTGCTTGAACGGTACAACAACAATGCCTACAAGATCGACCTCCCACGCGACAAGTACAACGTGAGCGACGTCTTCAACGTCAATGATCTCTCGCCCTACCGTGGTGATGAAGATTTCGGTCTGAGGTCAAATCTTTCCCAAGGGAGGGGAGATGATGTGGAGCATCCCAAGATCATCCCCATGGACCTACCTACGTCTCCCACGACACCACTTGGACCAATGACAACAGCACGAGCGAAGGCTATCAAAGATAAGGTGAACTCCTCCTCTTCGAACTACCATTTCCTATACATGAGACATGGCCACTACCTCAAGTGGAAACACTATGTGTGATCAGGTACTTGGAGGAGAGCCATGGAGCGACTACACCCAATGGACAAGACGGCAAGAACACCAACCATGATGGACAAGAAAAAGAGCTGCGGAAGAAGCCCCACCCACTGGACGATCGGTCGGGACTGGACGTCCGGCAGCTGAAGTCCCAGCCGAGCTACAGCAAGCGGACGTCCGGCCCGGCCCGGACGACCGGAGACCCTGCACCCGAGCCAAATGGGCGGAATTCCGAAGCCACCGGACGTCCGTCGACCGGACAACGGCCACTTCTGGAAATCCTCTACTTCAGCATCCGATCCAGAACGAGCAGACGACTGGCGACTACCGGACGTCCGCCCGCCCATGAGCCACCGGACGACCGGTCCCCAGCGGACGTCCGGTACCTGTCTGGGCACAAGATTCGGGCCCGAGGCCCATGTACCCCCTCACTTCGTCCCCATTTGCACTAAGACTATAAATAGACCTCCTACTCCTCCTAGCTAGGGTCGGCATTGTGATAGCTCATATTAGAGATAGAGCCTCGCTCATCCACATAGGATCTACTCCACGAGAGAGACCGTGACCCCTCTACAGAGAAGATCCCCTTGGATTCAAGACCCCCTTTTTGGGTGGCCCCCATCAAGATCTCCTTTGGAGAAGAACCGGTTACTTGTATCGTCCCTTGTTGATCGTGGATCATGTATCTCCTTTTGTGTTCATGGATCTAGCCCATGTGTGATCATACTCGTTGGTTTGAGTGTTCCTCTTATGTTCCCCTTTGTGATTTCCCCTCGTGTTTTCCCTCATGTTCTTCGTGTTCTTCATGGGATCCGCTCCTTTCATGAAAGATCAGCCGTATCGAGTTCCACCCTACATCACATATTGATCCCTATACCCACATGAATGAATATTCTAGCAAACCTATAATTACTGAATGTTGTTCCTGTTGCTTCATAATATGTTAAAAATACCCGAGGTGAGATTAATTGGAATCCCCGTGAATCAACCATTTGTTCACTATGCTAGTTTCCTCGTTGCGGGTTTTGTTCTCTTTTCTCGTTCCCGTGTTCCGGCATCCCCGTGATCAAATCTCGTTGTGTCTTCCCAGAAGATGATAGATACCATAACACCAAGAGAGGCCAAAGAATATCTCTCCATCCTCGGAGGAGCAAAGCCCAATATTGAGCTATCAAGTCACTTGTCATACTTTTCCATGAACCTGAAAGCTGTAGTAGCCACCCTGTTACGGATGACGTTTAACAAACCACAATGTTCATGAAGCAAGAATGAAGGAACTTGATACTCTCACGGTCTAAGTAATTATGTGAAGACTAACTTTATTTATGTTATTAATCATTAAATTTTGATGAATGTATCACACAGCATAACATCAATTTGGATCGATTCAACACAAGTGGTCTTCTAACATTGTGTACTCAAATTTTTTGGCATAGTCATGCCCATGATCAGGAAAATGTGACCATCATGCAACACTTGAGCTAATCATAGAAGCACGACTATGAGTATATTTTACCATTTATTATTCCACACGTGCAGATAGGTTTCTCTCTAAGACTTTGTGGATATACGGACTCCAGGACCATTGCAATTATAGCATGGAATGTAAACTTAATCACGAACATGGAGATAAATAATAGCTGTTATTATTCTTCTAGGGAATATCTCTTACTGGCACGACCATGCATGTTGAGTGGAGTTGATGCAAAAGGCGCACCTACAGTCCTCGTCTTGGGAAGAACGCGGTGGAGCACCAGTAGTCCAGCATGCCTCCCCTTGGGAAATGAGGAGCCAAGATGAGAGCGTCATTTATTTCCCCATGGTCTTCTGTCTCTTCCCTGACCGTCCAGACCACCATTCACACCCCTCTCCCACCGAATGCTCATTCCCACGATGGCCGCGGAAGCTCCACCACCAAACAAGCCGACCCTTCGGCCACCGTTGATGGCAACTTTTATATTGCAAGTTTGTTTGGGTATTACCGTACAATTGCATGGTTATCACCTCATTGGATTAACTAATTACAACCTCCAAAACAGTGTAATATCTGACAAATTACATATGTTCGTGATCATGAACAACTCAAATCAGATGAACGCTAGACAAGTCCACATATATTTTGATTTGTTGTTTAGTTTGGAAATCTTCAATATTACTTTTATTGAGCCACATATATTTTGTTATGTTGTTTAATTTAGAAATCTCTAGTAAGTATAGTACTAGCGAAAGTGTTATTCTGCACTCGAGCACATATGTGCTTCTTATCACACCCTCTATTCGCTCCTAGATCGCCAACCTAGCCCATATAGGCTTTTGTATAATTGATGTATCTCGTCAATTTTCAGAGCCGATGGCCTGCATCTGACAAGCAATAAAAGCAATGCCATCCGTTTAGGATATGCCTGCTCTGAACTGTGCTCATGAGATGGGCCATTAAACTAGATTCTGTTTCAACGGCGTTGGAGCCCATTTGTTACATCCCACAAGCCACTATTTCCAATCGCCAATTATCCCTTGCATCCCTGGTCAAATGATCTCTTAAATGAGCCACTATGTAAAACCAGTTTGATCCGTATAATAATATTTAGACTGCCTATGAAATGACTGCACTCCAAAGGTGGAAATACTGTTCAAAGATTAGCAATAATATCTAAACATACAAATCTACAAACTACTGTCCAAAATCATCAATTTATGCAGTTCTAATAATTGATAAAATGTTTATTAATTTCTAGGAGTGATACACTCAGAACCCTCACATAAAAAACACTATCTACACTCATCAATTCAGATTTCAGCTGATGGTGAAGCATCAGTGGACATGTGATGAGTTCAGCAGATGTCTATGTTGGCAACATGATACGATTAACTTATTCTTCATTTTTTCACTATAGAATTAAACACTAACGGCCTGCAAGTTGATACGTCTCCAATGTATCTATAATTTTTTATTGTTCCATGCTGTTATATTATGATTCTTGGATGTTTTATAATCATTTTATAGTCATTTTATTTCATTTTTTGATGCTAAGATACTGACATAGGGCCAATTGCCAATTGTTGTTTCTTACATGTTTTTTACATCGCAGGTAATCAATATCAAATGGATTCCAAACGTAGTGAAACTTTTTGTCAATTTTTTCGACCAAAAGACATCCAATGGGCCAGAGAAGCGCCTGGGAGGTGCTCCGAGGGGAGCACAACCCACTAGGGCGCGCCTAGAGGCCCAAGCGCGCCCTGGTGGGTTGTACCCACCCCGGGTGCCCCCCGTACCGCCTCTTTGCTCTATTAATACCCCAATATTCCAGAAACCCTAGGGGATTCGACAAAAATCAATTCCAGCCGCCGCAGTGTCCAGAACCACCAGATCCAATCTAGACACCATCACTGAGGGGTTCACCACTTCCATTGGTGCCTCTCTGATGATGCATGAGTAGTTCTTTGTAGACCTTCGGGTCTGTAGTTAGTAGCTAGATGGATTCCTCTCTCTCTCTCTCATTTGATTCTCAATACAATGGTCTCTTGGAGATCCATATGATGTAACTCTTTTTGCCGTGTGTTTGTTGGGATCCGATGAACTTTGAGTTTATGATCAGATCCATCTCTTTTTATCCATGGAAGTTATTTGAGTTTCTTTGATCTCTTATATGCATGATTGCTTATAGCATCGTATTTCTTCTCTTATATTTGGGTTTTGTTTGGCCAACTTGATCTATTTATCTTCCAATGGGAAGAGGTGCTTTATAGTGGGTTCGATCTTATGGTGCTTGATCCTAGTGACAGAAGGGGAACCGACACGTATGTATCATTGCTACTAAGGCTAAAACGATGGGGTCTATTTCTATATAAATAGATCTTGTCTACATCATGTCATCGTTCTTATTGCATTACTCTGTTTCTCCATGAACTTAATACACTAGAAGCATGCTGGATAGCGGTCGATGTGTGGAGTAATAGTAGCAGATGCCGGCAGGAGTCGGTCTACTAATCTTGGACGTGATGCCGATATAATGATCATTGCCTGGATATGCTTATGATTATTTGAAGTTCTATCAATTGCCCAGCAGTAATTCGTTTACCCAACTTTTTCTATTTTTCTCGCGAGAAGCCACTAGGGACATCTACTGCTCCCGGGTCTCTTTCTCATATTATTTGCCTTTGCGATCTATTTTATTTGCCTTTTATCTTCAGATCTATTAAACCCAAAAATAAAAAATACCTTGCTGCAATTTATTTTATTTGGCATTGGTTCTATCAACTTATTACAACTCTCTCATGTCCGTTTGCCAATTTCTGGCGCCGCTACCCGGAAGGGATTGGCAACCCCTTTAATACTTCGGGTTGCGAGTATTTATTATTTGTGTGTAGGTGTTGTTTACATAGTGTTTCTTGGTTCTCGTACTGGTTCGATAACCTTGGTCTCATCAGTGAGGGAAATGCCTACCGTCGTTGTGCTGCATCATCCCTTCCTCTTTGGGGAAATACCGACGTAGTTCTAGTAGACATCAAAAGGAATTTTTGGCGTCGTTGCCGGGGAGGATCATCTACATCTACTAGGTTCCTAATCACAAATCTCATCTCCTTGCAATTTACATTATTTGCCATTTGCCTCTCATTTTCCTCAACCCCACTTCACAAAAATTTCCGTTTTATTCGCCCTCTTTTTTGTTCACCATTTTCTCGTTAGATCTATCTGTTGCTTGCAATCATGAGTGACTTTGGTATGGTAGCAACAGATTATGTCCTAACTCGTAAGATTGGACGTACAGGCAATCTGGATGCTAAAACTTTTATCTTGGGGCAAGGGAATGTTATGGGAAAAGAACATATCCAAGAATTTTTCAATTGTGTGGCAAATCTAGGTCTTGATGATGCTCCTATACTTAGAACTACTAGATCTTATGCGGATGCTATTTCAGCACTAGTTCTGAAATATGAGACCAAATTTATCCATATGCATCCTACTTTGCAAATATTTTTTTGAGCTTCCCGCTATAAAGAATCCTCAGGCTAAAAAGTTGGCCACTCTTGTTCTTATGAATGAGTTTGACTACATCATACGGGAAGCTAGGGGAATCTTTGATTTTATGGTATAAATCATGAAAAGCCCGTGGTAGATGAAATTCTTTACAATAGTGATTATGCATTAAGACATTTTCTTGGGGATAATAAAATCTTTGATGAGAATCTTAAAAAGGAAGTCCTTATTCTAGATGTAATCCAACAAGTTTTCAATAATGTTAATACTCTTGGATTGTTGCAGGAAATCAACAGGGTTATGATAATGAGCAACTTAATAGTGCTACGGTTTCTATGGATAATATGTTTTATGTTGTTTTTACAAAATCCCATGATGAAAACACCTCTAAGGGAATTAAGAAGAAGGATGACAAAACTTAGATCCTCTCTTTATGCCAAGCTAAGGGCGTAAAATGATAGCGCTTGTTGGGAGGCAACCCAATAAATAAAATTTATTTTTTTATTTTTGCTTTCTGTTCTTGAGTGTTAGAGCTATTATGCTACTGTTATGATTGTGTTTTTTATGTTTCAATTAGTGTTTGTGCCAAGTAAAGCCTTTAGGATCTTCTTGGGTGATAGTTGTTTGATCTTGCATCAAAACAGGAACTTTCATGCTCACAAAAACAATTCTCATTTCTAATAAGAGAGCGATAAAATACCAATTCTTTTCGCAGAAGATTAATATACAAATTTCGCAGGTTGTCCTAAATTTGCAGAGTTTTTAGAGTTACAGAAGTATTCTAAATATCCAGATTGCTACAGATAGTTTTGTTTTTGACAGATTCTATTTTCTTTGCGTTGTGTGCTTGTTTGGATGATTCTATGGTTTTCTATGATGAGTTTTTGCCATGGAAAATTTGGAATACTGTAGATATAATGCAAGAATAAAATATGAATTGGTTTTTAATAGTGCTTATAGTAGTGATTTGTTTTCTTATACTAAAAGATCTCACGAAAGTTTTGTTGAGTTTTGTGTGATTGAAGTTTTCAAGTTTTGGGTTATCTTACGTTGGATGAAGGAATAAGGAGTAAGAAGTGCCTAAGCTTGGGGATGCCCATGGCACCCCAATCTTTTATCCAAAGCGAAGCAAGCAAATAAGCTTGGGGATGCCTCGAGTGGCGTCCCCTTTTTCTTCTAACGACCATCGGTATTTTACTCGAAGCTACATTTTTATTTGTCACATACTATGTGTTTTGCTTGGAGCGTCTAGTATGATATGAGTCTTTGCTTTCTTTGTTTTGTGTTTTTAGTCTTGATCCCTTTCTGGACACACCTATTTTAGAGAGCCAAAATTTTGTCATGACTTGTTAGAATTGCTCTCTATGCTTCACTCAAACTTTTATGAGCTATGGATTTGCTCTAGTGCTTCACTTATATCTTTTTGAGCATGGTGTGCTTTAGTATTTTTGAAGAAATGCTCTCTTGCTTAACTTAGATTTATTTGAGAGTTAGTAAAATTTTCAAGAATTTCTCTCTTCCTTCACTTAAATTAATTTGAGATAAAGAAATATTATGCTCATGATCTTCACTTACATTTGTTTGAGCTTATCAAAAGCAACACATGAAAATTAGTCCCAAAGTGATACATATCCAAGAAGGATATAATAAAAACTTTCGTGAAGATCATTGGACAAAATAAACTTGGTTCTTAGTAATAGTTTTGAGATATGATCATGTGATATGTGAGTCATGTTGATGAGTAATTATGCTTTAGTAAGAATGTTGGTGTTAAGGTTTTTGATAACCTATGCAAGCACGAAAGTCAATAGTCATGCAATGACATTACATCCTACTTGTGGTGCATTATTCGGTGTTAATTATGCTTAACGTTCGCTTATGAGATTATTCGTTCTTTGGTTGGTCTATTCCCAATCTTATGCTAGCCTTCCTTTTGCACTAAGTACGATCACTACTTATGCGTCCAAAATCCTTTAAACTAGTTTTGCCACATGAGTCCACTATACCTACCTAAATGCAGTATTCTTTTGCCGTTCTAAGTAAATTTGTTTGTGCCATCTCTAATATTCAAAATAAATTTCTATTTTGTGTGCTCGTACCGCTTGCGAGGCGGTGAGGGGTGGCTAATATTTTCCATGCTAGATGTGTTATTCTCATGATGAGTGTTTATTCACTTGTCATTGCACGAGATTAAGGCAAAAGTATTAGGGATGCCCAGTACCGAAATGAAAAATGAATTTACTTTATGTCGTCAAATAATAAATTCCTTGGAAAGTGTTGGTATGGAAGGCACCCATGGATACAGTTAGCCATGAAAAGTGAAAGTATGGTGGAAAAAGGAATAAACTTTAATTTCTGTTCGGGAACCGCCTATGATATATCTAGCATGGAAAGTGTTGGGAACTCTAAGTCGTTTTCGTTGGTGGGAAAAGTATGCCTCTCAAAATGTTTTTATCTCTCAATATTCGCTTTGAGCTCTGGCACCTCTACAAATCCCTACTTCCCTCTGCGAAGGGCCTTTCTTTTACTTTATGCAATTTTTTTGAGTCTCCATCTTCTCTTATAAAGCACCAAGTAGGGGGCACTATGATCGTACTTGAGCATTGAGTGTAGCTAATATGCAAGTGTGTTTCATCAATGGATCAATGATTGAGCATGATGGGCTAGGGATAACTTATTTTAGCGTTGATATTTTGAAAGACGTGGTTGCTTGTTGGTATGCCTGAGTATCTAAATTATCATGTCAAAACTAGACTATTGCTTTGAACAATATAAAAGTCCAAATGTCCATGCTATAAAGAAAATAATATGAGATGACATGTTAGGCAGCATTCCACATCAAAAATTATGTTTTTATCATTTACCTACTCGAAGACGAGCAGGAATTAAGCTTGGGGATGCTGATACGTCTCCAACGTATCTACAATTTTTGATTGTTCAATGCTGTTATATAATCATTCTTGGATGTTTTATAATCATTTTATAGTCATTTTATATCATTTCTTGGTACTAACCTATTGACACAGTGCCAAGTGCCAGTTGTTGTTTTTTGCATGTTTTTTACATCGCAGGTAATCAATATCAAATAGAGTCCAAACGCAACGAAACTTTTTCTGGATTTTTTGGACCGGAACACATCTAGTAGGCTGGAGAAGCACCTGGGGGTCAAGCACGCCCTGGTGGGTTGTGCACACCTCGGGTGCCCCCGGACCACCTCTTTTCTCTACAAATACCCCAATATTCAAGAAACCCTAGGGGAGTCAACAAAACTCAATTCGAGCCGCCGTAGAGTCCAGAACCACCAGATCCAATCTAGACACCATCACACAGGGGTTCACCACTTCCATTGGTGCCTCTCCGATGATGTGTGAGTAGTTCTTTGTAGATCTTCGGGTCCGTAGTTCATAGCTAGATGGCTTCCTCTCTCTCATTTGATTCTCAATACAATGGTCTCTTGGAGATCCATATGATGTAACTCTTTTTACGGTGTGTTTGTTGGGATCCGTTAAACTTTGAGTTTATGATTAGATCTATCTCTTTTTATCCATGAAAGTTATTTGATTTCCTTTGATCTCTTATATGCATGATTTCTTATAGCCTCGTATTTCTTCTCCGATATTTGGGTTTTGTTTGGCCAACTTGATCTATTTATCTTGCAATTGGAAGAGGTGCATTGTAGTGGGTTCGATCTTAGGGTGCTTGATTCCAGTGACAGATGGGGAACTGAGAGGTATGTATCCTTGCTACTAAGGATAAAACGATGGAGTCTATTTCTACCTAAATATATCTTGTCTACATCATGTCATCGTTCTTATTGCACTACTCCGTTTCTCCATGAACTTAATACACTATAAGCATGCTGGATAGCGGCCGATGTGTGGAGTAATAGTAGTAAATGTAGGCATGAGTCGGTCTACTAATCTTGGATGTGATGCCTATATAATGATCATTGCTTGGATATCGTCATGATTATTTGAAGTTCTATCAATTGCCCAACAGTAATTCATTTACCCACCGTTTGCTATTTTTCTCGAGAGAAGCCACTAGTGAAATCAACGGCCCTGGGGTCTCTTTCTCATATTATTTGGCTTTGCGATCTATTTTAGTTGCCTTTTATTTTCAGATCTATTAAACCCAAAAATAAAAAAATACCTTGCTACAATTTTATTTGGCGTTCAATCTATCAAGTTATTACAACTCTCTCACGTCCGTTTTCCAATTTCTGGCGCCGCTACCCGAAAGGGATTGACAACCCCTTTAATACGTCGGGTTGCAAATATTTGTTATTTGTGTTGGTTCTCCTACTGGTTCGATAACCTTGTTCTCATCACTGGGGGAAATACCTACCGTCGCTGCGCTGCATCATCCCTTCCTCTTTGGGGGAATACCGACAGAGTTCTAGCAGACATCACAAGTACTTAGAATGTCACACCTTTTAGAATTCATGTACTTCCTACTGCTTTTACCTTTGCGTACCGCACTCATAGTTTACAAAACCACTTTTGCTACATGTATTAATATTCAGAATGCTTACAAAATGACTGAATATTCAATATGGAAATAATTGATAAAAATTTTACTCATTAATTGCTAGAAGTGATATATTCAGAATCCTCACATAAAAAAATTAAATCTATACTCATTAGTTCAGATTTCAGCCACTACTTCCATATTTTGTAGCACTAAAAATCCACATACCTTCGCATCCACCACGGAGCTTTAGGGTCCATGTAACACCCCGAGACCGTTGTGCCAGGTGTCCTCCAGTTATTCGCTGTTGTTGCCTTGTCATTGCTTGCGTGTCATGCATTGCATATCATGTCATCATGTGCATTTGTTTTGCATACATGTTCGTCTCATGCATCCGAGCATTTTCCCCGTTGGCCGTTTTGCATTCCGGCGCTCCTATGTCACCCGGTGCTTCTTTCTACCTTCTTTTCGTGGGCGGGTGTTAAACATTTCCGGATTGGACCGAGGCTTGTCATGCGGCCTTGGTTTACTATCGGTAGACCGCCTGTCAAGTTTCGTGTCATTTGGACTTCATTTGATACTCCAAGGTGAACCGAGGGACCGAAAAGGCCTCGTGAGTGTTGCAGCCCAACACCCTTCCAAAGTGGCCCAAAACCCACCTAAACCTGTTCCATCGTCTAGAGCGTTCGATCACGATCGCGTGGCCGAAAACCGCACCTCATTTGGACTCTCCTAGCTCCCTCTACCTATAAATCTTTGCTCCCCTGCCGAAATTCGCGGATGAACCCTAAAAATTCCTCCCCTCGCGCCGCCGGACGCGTCCTCACCGCGCCAGACATGTCCGCCGCGCCGCCGCCACGTCGCCTCAGCCAATAGCGAGCCGCCACGTCAGCTGGCCGCCGCGCCCAGCCAATCCCAGGCGGCACGCGTCCCCGCGCCCACTTCCCCGCCGCGCGGGCCCGCCATGCCCTGATCCGGCCCGCGCCGGGCCGAACCGGGCCTGCTCCGCCGCTGCGCGAGCCCGCAACCACCGCCGCCTGGCTCCCGTGCCTGCGCCGCCTGAGAGCCTTGTCGCCGGCCACCGACTCCGTGAGCCCTCGCCGGAGCTCGCCTTGCCCCGCCGCGGCGCCCTCCCCGCCGGCCACCGCCTCCGCCGCCGCAGCGTGCCGCGCGCTGCTGCATCGTTCGCCGCACCCGCCGCCTCTGCTCGCCGGCGTCAGCTGCCGCCGCCTCGCCGGCGTCATCCTCCGACGAGCCCCGCGCCTCCTTCTCCGTCTCCGGCCGCCGTCCCCGTTTTCTTCGGCGAGGTTCCGACCATCCTCGTCATCCGCACCAAAGGGGATTAGATCCACCAGTTACGGCATCCAAACGCCCGTCTTAGATCTGCACCGAGCCGTCCCGCACCACTCCGTCCCGTTGACTTTCTCCGGAGGTGAAATTTCTACTAAGTCCCCGATATTTCCAGTTTCAAATGCCCATGTTCATCATGTCGTAACTTTGCATCCGTTGCTCCGATTTGCGCGTGTAGCATATCAAAATGTTCGCTTCAGAGAGTACATCATTTCTTCTCATTCCATCATTTTCATTTGAGCTCATCTGGATGCCCGAAATGCTGTTGGAAGAGTGCTATTTGAGTTAATTGTCAGATCTGCTGCACCAAATAGCTATTTGTCATTTTTGCCATGATTAATGTGTGCATGATATGCTCCTAAGCTCTACATGTGTTTTGTTATATGCTTTTCCATCTTTACAGAGGTGCTTGCCCTATATTTTTGTGATATGTGTGGTGACTAGAACAAGCTTGCAAAGTGGTGCATTCGTTAATGCTGATTTCAGGGACTTAGAAATATCACTAAGTCCTTGATATGTTCTTATCAATATGTCATATGTTCATGTTGTTTCCTAGTGATCCGTGCCTCTTTTGAGGATGATCAGTAAGGGTGTTTTGTTAATCTTGTAGTGCTCTATCCATCTATGTCTTTGTTTGCAATTATGGAGCACCCTAGCGTGAGTCATTCGAGCTCTACTTTTGCTATTTCGTGAATCTGGGCAGATTGTCTACTTGTTAGCGATTTTGCCGAGGATGTTGTAGTTGATCCGTGCATACTATGTTGTTGTTCTTGCCATGTCTAGCTTATATAATGTGTATTCTTGATGGGTGTATGCTTAGTTTGTCTTGACATGCTCTGTAGTGAGTGCATCGAGCTCGTAAACATGCCTACTTGATGTCTGATTTGCATGCTCCAGTTTTCACTAAGTCTGTGATTTGATTATGTTTTTGCCATGTTCACATGCTTGCAATTGTATTTTCTGATCCCTTTTGGCTCAAGGTCACTAAGGGACTTCTGTTAAGATCTTTAAGTAGCTTCATGCCATGTCTTGCCTTGCCATGTTAAGTTCCTGAAAGCACAAGTGCTCCCTAGGTGGTTTTGATAATTGATGACAACATATCTCTTGTTGGACTAACATTTCTGTCTAGCATGTTTCAGATAAGTTCAACAATGGAGTGGCATGGACTAAAGGTTGTGGGAACTCCTTCAAGATGCTAAGGACAAAGGATTGGCTAAAGCTTCAAGCTCAAGACTCTTCATTTTACATTTTAGTGATCCAAGATCACATTGAGTCCATAGGAAAAGCCAATACTATCAAGGAGGGATGAGGTGTTGCTTAATGAGCCTCTTGCTTCATGTGCTTAGTGATATGCTCCAAAACCCTCAACTACTTTCCCATATCCACATATGACCTAAACCCTAAGCCAAACTTGGTCCTACCGATTCTTTCTATCCGGCGCCACCGAGTTTCACTTGTCATAAGCCACTGCCAAACCCTAGCAATTAGGTTCTACCTATAGGGATCTCGGTCTCACCGAGATGGGATTGCAAACTCTCTGTTTTCCCTTTCGTAACTTTTCGGTCTCACCGAAAGAGCGAATCGGTCCTCCCGAGATTGCAATGTAAACTCCTTGTTTCCCTTTTGTAACCTTTCGGTCTCACCGAAAGAGCAAATCGGTCCCACCGAGTTTGCCTGACCAACTCTCTGGTTAGCTTATTACCAAACTTGGTCTCACCGAGTTTGTGTAATCGGTCTCACCGAGATTACGTTATGCCCAAACCCTAACCATATCGGTCCTACCGAGTTGCATGTCAGTCCCACCGAAAATCTCTAACGGTCACTAGGTTTACCTTTTCGGTCCGACCGAGTTTGTTGATTCGGTCCCACCGAGATTGGAAAACTGTGTGTAACGGTTGGATTTTGTGTGGAGGCTATATATACCCCTCCACCTCCTCTTCATTCGTGGAGAGAGCCATCAGAACACATACACAATTCCAACTCATATGTTCTGAGAGAGAACCACCTACTCATGTGTTGAGACCAAGATATTCCATTCCTACCATATGAATCTTGATCTCTAGCCTTCCCAAGTTGCTTTCCACTCAAATCTTCTTTCCACAAAATCCAAATCCTATGAGAGAGAGTTGAGTGTTGGGGAGACTATCATTTGAAGCACAAGAGCAAGGAGTTCATCATCAACACACCATTTGTTACTTCTTGGAGAGTGGTGTCTCCTAGATTGGCTAGGTGTCACTTGGGAGCCTCCGACAAGATTGTGGAGTTGAACCAAGGAGTTTGTAAGGGCAAGGAGATCGCCTACTTCGTGAAGATCTACCGCTAGTGAGGCAAGTCCTTCGTGGGCGATGGCCATGGTGGGATAGACAAGGTTGCTTCTTCGTGGACCCTTCGTGGGTGGTTGCTTCTTCGTGGACCCTTCGTGGGTGGAGCCCTCCGTGGACTCGCGCAACCATTACCCTTCGTGGGTGGAGCCCTCCGTGGACTCGCGCAACCGTTACCCTTCGTGGGTTGAAGTCTCCATCAACGTGGATGTAGGATAGCACCACCTATCCGAACCACGGGAAAAACATCCGTGTCTCCAATTGCGTTTGAATTCTCCAAACCCTTCCCCTTACATTCTTGCAAGTTGCATGCTTTACATTCCGCTGCTCATATACTCTTTGCATGCTTGCTTGATATGTATTGTGTATGTTGAAATTGTGCCTAAAACTCCACTCAAACCAAAAAGGCCTAAAAATTGCAACTTTAGCACTAAGTGTCTAATCACCCCCCCTCTAGACACATCTACTTCTAGATCCTACAAGTGGTATCAGAGCTTTGGTCTCCATTGCCTTGGTTTAATCACCATTGGAGGAAGATGGATGTGTCTACCTTAGGGAGTCTTAGACATAGAGTGCCTATTCTTGATGGAGAGTATTTTCATGAGTGGAAAAATGAGATGCTTGTAATTTTCAATCAATATCATTTGAACAAGTATATTGCTAGCCCTTGTGCACCTCATATTGATCCTTTGCATCCTACCCTAGATGAAGATATTGACATGATTCGCAATCTTAGAACTATTGAGCTCATCATTAGAGGATTGCCCAAAAATTTGATTGCTAGTTTGCCTACTCTTAATTGTGCCTATACTATATGGAAATTTCTTGAGGAACGATTTCCCGATCATTCCTTGAAAACTTTGGATGAAATTCTCCATAAATCTATTGCCTTGAGTAAGATGAACTCTAGTGATCCTAGTTTTGGTAATTGTCTATTTGAACTTACCAATCTTAAGCATGCTAAAGGAGATGTTGGAATCATTAGTGATATCATATTCGAAGCTATAAGAATTCATAAAAGTGACCACTTTGATGATCATTTATCTAATGAATTACCCTCTCTAGGAAATGATGAGTCACAAGATCATGATGAACATGGATACTATGATGATGATGATGATGATGATAGTGACTTCGATCTTGATGATGCAATGAGACATTTTGGTCTTATGGCAAATCTTCGGGGATATGAATCAGGAGGAAAGGAATGGGTTCTTGATAGTGGATGTACTGATCATATGACCGGAGATGAAGAGATGTTTCGTGAGCTTGCTGAAAATGACGGCCCTCGAAAATATGTCACCTTTGGTGATAATTCAAAGGGTAAAGTGGTTGGCCTTGGTAAGGTGGCCATCTCACATGATAGTTCCATTCAAAATGTCATGCTCGTTGAATCTCTCGGCTACAACTTACTTTCAGTATCTAGACTTGCTGATTTCGGTTTGAATGTCCTATTTACTGAGGTAGATTGCCAAGTATTTCGTCGAGACAATCATAAAATGGTCTTTACCGGTATGCGTAGAGGTGATCTTTACATTGTCGATTTCTCTAAAAAGGCACAACCTAAAACTTGCTTTGTTGCTAAATCCTCAAAAGGTTGGTTGTGGCATAGACGACTAGGTCACGTTGGCATGAGAAACCTTGACAAGCTTATTAAAGGAAATCATATCCTTGGAGTTAACGATGTCATATTTGATAAGGATAGACTTTGCAGTGCTTGTCAAGCAGGTAAACAGGTTGGAGGAAGACATCCCGTGAAGAACATCATGACCACAAGGAGGCCACTCGAGCTACTTCATATGGATCTTTTTGGTCCCAACGCCTACAAGAGTCTCGGTGGAAATTCTTTTGGTCTAGTTATAGTTGATGATTTTTCAAGATTTACGTGGGTGTTCTTTCTTAATGACAAGTCGCAGGTCCAGAAGATCTTCAGAAACTTCGCTAGGAAGGCCCAAAATCAGTTTGACGTGAAGATCAAGAAGGTTCGGAGTGACAACGGAACGGAGTTCAAGAACGCAAATGTGGACACCTTTCTTGACGAAGAAGGGATTTCACACGAGTTCTCGGCTACGTACACACCTCAACAAAATGGAGTTGTTGAGAGGAAGAACCGGACGCTCATCGAAATGGCAAGAACGATGCTTGATGAATACAAGACGCCGAAGCACTTTTGGGCAGAAGCGGTTGAGACAGCTTGTCACGCAACAAATCGCTTATATCTTCACAAGCTACTCGGCAAGACGGCATACGAGCTTCTCACCGGTAACAAACCCCAAGTTGGATACTTTCGAGTATTCGGCTCAAAGTGCTACATTCTTGATAAGCATCGTCGTTCAAAGTTTGCTCCTAAATCTCATGAAGGTTTTCTACTTGGTTATGGCTCAAACTCTCACACTTACCGTGTCTACAACAATTTCACCCGAAAGGTTGAAGAGACGGTAGATGTGAAGTTTGATGAATCTAATGGCTCGCAAGTAGAGCAATTGCCAATTGATGTAGGAGACAAAGACCCTTCAGAAGCAATCCAAGACTTGTCCATTGGCAAAATTCGTCCAACGGAGGTGAAGGAGAGTACTTCATCCGTCCAAGTGGAAGCTTCTACTTCACGACAAGGTGAACCAAGAATCGACACGGAAGCATCCACAAGTGGGACACACCAAGATGAAGAAGACAAGGAAATGCATCAAGACGAACATCAACAACCTCTTTCTCCACCACGACAAGAGAACGACGACGTCAACAATGAAGAAGGCCAAGAAGAAGAACAAGATGAAGAAGATGTTCAACGAAGACCCAAGCAAAAGCTCTCACGAGTTCGAGCAAGAATTGCCAAAGATCATCCCGTCGAGCAAATCCTCAATGATATACAAACCGGGAGAATCACTCGCTCAAAAACTCGTTTAGCTAACTTTTGTGAAAACTATTCATTCATCTCTAGCATTGAACCTATGAAGGTTGAAGAAGCATTGGAAGATCCGGATTGGATAAACGCTATGCATGAAGAGCTACACAATTTTGAGAGAAACCAAGTTTGGACATTGGTTGAGAAGCCCGACAACAACCACAACATCATTGGTACCAAATGGGTGTTTCGCAACAAGCAAGATGAAGATGGACAAGTGGTTCGCAACAAAGCACGTCTCGTCGCCCAAGGGTACACACAAGTCGAAGGTATGGACTATGGTGAGACATATGCTCCCGTTGCTAGACTTGAGTCCATTCGCATCTTACTTGCCTATGCTAATCACCATAATATCACCTTGTACCAAATGGACATTAAAAGTGCTTTTCTAAATGGTGAAATAGAGGAGGAAGTTTATGTCAAACAACCTCCCGGCTTTATCAATCCTAAGAAACCAAATCATGTTTACAAACTTCACAAAGCTCTTTATGGTCTTAAACAAGCTCCTAGAGCATGGTATAAATGCTTGACCAAGTTCCTTATTACAAGTGGTTTTGAAATTGGTAAAATTGATTCTACTCTTTTTACTAAAAGGGTTAATGGAGAACTATTTGTATGCCAAATTTATGTCGATGATATCATATTTGGTTCAACTAACCCTCTCTTTAGTGAAAAGTTTGGAAAGCTAATGTCAGAGAAGTTTGAGATGTCTATGATGAGTGAACTCAAATTCTTTCTCGGTTTGCAAATCAAGCAAACTAAGGAAGGTACATTTGTCTCTCAAACAAAGTACACCAAGGACTTATTCAAGAAGTTCAATATGCAAGAATGCAAAGGTATGTCTACACCCATGCCTACTAGTGGACATAATGATTTGACCAAAGATGGTGAACCGGTTGATCAAAAGGTTTATCGCTCTATGATTGGTTCATTGTTATACCTATGTGCTTCACGTCCCGATATTATGCTAAGTGTGTGCATGTGTGCACGATATCAAGCTGCTCCTAAAGAATGTCATCTTAAGGCTGTGAAAAGGATAGTGAGATATTTAATCCATACACCAAATTTTGGCATTTGGTATCCTAAGAGGTCTTCTTTTGATCTTGTTGGCTATTCCGACTCGGATTATGCCGGAGACAAGGTTGATAGAAAGTCCACTTCGGGTACTTGTCAATTTCTTGGTAGATCTCTTGTGTCTTGGTCTTCCAAGAAACAAAACTCGGTATCCTTATCCACCGCCGAAGCGGAATACATTGCCGCTGGTTCATGTTGTGCTCAATTACTTTGGATGACCCAAACTCTTAAAGATTATGGGATTTATGTGAAACATGTTCCACTGCTTTGTGACAATGAAAGTGCTATCAAAATTGGTCATAATCCTGTACAACATTCTCGAACTAAGCATATTGAAGTTCGTCATCATTTCATTCGAGATCATGTTGCTAAGGGTGACATTAATCTTAAGCACGTTCGCACCGATAAGCAATTAGCGGATATATTTACTAAACCTCTTGATGAGAAAGTGTTTTGCAGGTTGAGAGGTGAATTGAACATCATTGATGCTTCGAACTTGGAGTAGAAACTCCATTGGATACATGCAAGACATGAGCTTATGACTAATCCATGATATATCTATTATGATGACTATCTTATGTCTTGGATATATTTGTACCTTGCATGTTGTCTATCCCATGTAGGTGCTTGGTTGAATCTAATTCCATGAGATTGCGACTCACTCACATCTTGAGCAATCTCTACATCACCAAGACTCCACATAATGGTGGTTGAAGACAAGGAAGCACAAAACCATTCAAACATATCCTTTGACAAATTCTATGTTGAGCTTCATGATTGTCATTTTTGGATACACAAGTGCTCTTCCTTGCAAGAACTAACCCATGTAGGTAGATGAACTCAAACTCCAAGTGGTACTCTAAACTCTTGATGAGCTACATCAACCTTGAGCACCCACACAAGTTCAACTACATGAGCAAGAACCACACCACCACCCAAGGTATGTTATTCCATCTTAGAGAAGCTTTACTCCAAGACATGAGTCAAAGCAACTCAACAAGATGTGAATACATCAAGATGCTTAAACGAAAAATGGTAACCCCATTTTGAGCTTAAACGATGAGTATGACCTATGATCAAGTGTTCTCACTTGACTCCTAAGTCAATATACTCTAACATAGGTGACTATGTCACCGCCCAACTCTAGATGAAGTTCTCTTGTGTTCTTTTTGTGTTGTATCTCATGCATGTTTAGTTTCTTTCTCTTTTTCAAAAACAAAAAAACTCCATCTAGATTTTTCAGTCTCTTCTCTTTTCTTTCTGTTTATGTTCTGCATTTTCTGCATTTAATTCCTTGCAAATCCTTCAGGTAATTCATTGCAAATCTTTGTGAGATCCTACATGTCTAGTGAGCTGAGGTGACAAGTGTTTTTCTCTGTGTGAACTCGGTTTCACCGACTTGTAATTTTCGGTCCAACCGAATCTTTTCGGTGCCACCGAAACATACCACTCGGTGCCACCGACTTCGCAACAGGAAAAACAGTTTGCCACTTGTTCTATATTTCTTCTGATCCAGCTCTACTCAATGAATCTTGTCCTCTACAAGCATCACAGTTTTATCCATTGCTTTGTGCTGAGTCTCAAGGACCAAACCTATACGACGGATTCCAGAAAGCCCTTCTTGGAAATTGATGTCAAAGGGGGAGAGAGAGATCACATCAAAGCTTGTAGGAGAGAGAGATCACATCAAGGAGAGAAAAAGTCTCAAGGACCAAACCTACAAGAGAGAAAGTATTAAGGGGGAGAGAGAGACTTCCAGGGGGAGAGAATACTCAAGATCCCAGATGTCCCAGATGCTTGATGCTTGATGTTCAAGAGGAGAGATGTCACATGTCTTTTTAGGGGAAAGACATGTTCATTTGTATCTTTCAGCTCTGATTTGTTGTTCCTTATCTTCTCCCAATATCCCATGTAAGATTCAGGGGGAGCAAGACACCTAAGGGAAAGAAATCAGTCAAATTCATTGCATATCTTTATTCTTGGGGACATGTTGAATCCAATGTGGTACCTTGTACTCACTCTCTACATGTCATCCCAGTCTTGGTATTCTTGTGGTTTCTTTTGTTTGCTCTGGCTAGTGGATGTACCTGTGTTATCTAACTTTGTTTGTGCAGGTTCATTCCATCCTAAGCCAACTCAAGACCACAAGGTAAGTATATGCATCAAAATCATGAGTATGAGGAGTTCTTGCTTATGTACATACTGTTTGCAAGAAGGACTCATGAGCATGAAGGTATTTTCCTTGATAATCTTTTGCTCTGATGCATATGGCCAAGATACATGTAACACATTGCCTACTCTGTCATGGTTATGCTCTCACATGCCTCTATATTTCATATTTACATGAGTGCATACATGTAGGGGGAGCCTATGCTTGTTACATGTCCTTCCAAAGCTTTACTTGCTGTTCTTTATATCTTTATCTAAAGCTTTGATGTATGTTGCCATCAATTACCAAAAAGGGGGAGATTGAAAGCACAAGTGCTCCCTAGGTGGTTTTGATAATTGATGACAACATATCTCTTGTTGGACTAACATTTCTATCTAGCATGTTTCAGATAAGTTCAACAATGGAGTGGCATGGACTAAAGGTTGTGGGAACTCCTTCAAGATGCTAAGGACAAAGGATTGGCTAAAGCTTCAAGCTCAAGACTCTTCATTTTACATTTTAGTGATCCAAGATCACATTGAGTCCATAGGAAAAGCCAATACTATCAAGGAGGGATGAGGTGTTGCTTAATGAGCCTCTTGCTTCATGTGCTTAGTGATATGCTCCAAAACCCTCAACTACTTTCCCATATCCACATATGACCTAAACCCTAAGCCAAACTCGGTCCTACCGATTCTTTCTATCCGGCGCCACCGAGTTTCACTTGTCATAAGCCACTGCCAAACCCTAGCAATTCGGTTCTACCGATAGGGATCTCGGTCTCACCGAGATGGGATTGCAAACTCTCTGTTTCCCTTTCGTAACTTTTCGGTCTCACCGAAAGAGCGAATCGGTCCCACCGAGATTGCAATGTAAACTCCTTGTTTCCCTTTTGTAACCTTTCGGTCTCACCGAAAGAGCAAATTGGTCCCACCGAGTTTGCCTGACCAACTCTCTGGTTAGCTTATTACCAAACTCGGTCTCACCGAGTTTGTGTAATCGGTCTCACCGAGATTACGTTATGCCCAAACCCTAACCATATCGGTCCTACCGAGTTGCATGTCAGTCCCACCGAAAATCTCTAACGGTCACTAGGTTTACCTTTTCGGTCCGACCGAGTTTGTTGATTCGGTCCCACCGAGATTGGAAAACTGTGTGTAACGGTTGGATTTTGTGTGGAGGCTATATATACCCCTCCACCTCCTCTTCATTCATGGAGAGAGCCATCAGAACACATACACAATTCCAACTCATATGTTCTGAGAGAGAACCACCTACTCATGTGTTGAGACCAAGATATTCCATTCCTACCATATGAATCTTGATCTCTAGCCTTCCCAAGTTGCTTTCCACTCAAATCTTCTTTCCACAAAATCCAAATCCTATGAGAGAGAGTTGAGTGTTGGGGAGACTATCATTTGAAGCACAAGAGCAAGGAGTTCATCATCAACACACCATTTGTTACTTCTTGGAGAGTGGTGTCTCCTAGATTGGCTAGGTGTCACTTGGGAGCCTCCGACAAGATTGTGGAGTTGAACCAAGGAGTTTGTAAGGGCAAGGAGATCGCCTACTTCGTGAAGATCTACCGCTAGTGAGACAAGTCCTTCGTGGGCGATGGCCATGTTGGGATAGACAAGGTTGCTTCTTCGTGGACCCTTCGTGGGTGGTTGCTTCTTCGTGGACCCTTCGTGGGTGGAGCCCTCCGTGGACTCGCGCAACCATTACCCTTCGTGGGTGGAGCCCTCCGTGGACTCGCGCAACCGTTACCCTTCGTGGGTTGAAGTCTCCATCAACGTGGATGTAGGATAGCACCACCTATCCGAACCACGGAAAAAACATCCGTGTCTCCAATTGCGTTTGAATTCTCCAAACCCTTCCCCTTACATTCTTGCAAGTTGCATGCTTTACATTCCGCTGCTCATATACTCTATGCATGCTTGCTTGATATGTATTGTGTATGTTGAAATTGTGCCTAAAACTCCACTCAAACCAAAAAGGCCTAAAAATTGCAACTTTAGCACTAAGTGTCTAATCACCCCCCCTCTAGACACATCTACTTCTAGATCCTACAGTTCCTGTAGCTTATAGTTTTCATGTTCCAAAGTGTGCAACCTGATCTGAAATTCCAGGCTTGTGTTAATTTCACTAAGTCTGAAACCTGTTTACCAATTGCACTTTTGCCATGCTTGTTTGAACCTGTTAATGGATGAATTGGCCGTAGCTCAGTGTTCATCTTTTGTCAAGAATCTTGAGTGGATCCCTGCCATGTATTTTGTTGCGATGTTTGAGTGCTGTAGCATAATTATCTTGATGCATTTAGATGGCTACTTGCTGTTTATCGCAGCCGGTGCCATATTTGTTTTGCTTGCCATTTCCAAACCGTGCATCCGATTCCGGTGATCTTTATATCGATTTCAACCGAAATCACCTCACCTTTCCAGTGGCACTCTTTTATTTCCAAGTTGAGGCCAGGTTCCATCATTCCTTTGCAAATCATGCATATGCATCGCATACCGCATCCCGCATATCATACCATGTTCATGTGTTGGTTGTTTACTATGTTGTGTTTCTTTCCAGTGTTTGCTTCTTTGGGTTGGTTCTGGTAACGTATTGTTTGTGAGGACCCTTTCGACTACGTCCGTTTGACTTCTTCATGGACTCGTTCTTCTTCCTTGCGGGATTTCAGGCAAGATGATCATACCCTCGAAATCACTTCTATCTTTGCTTTGCTAGATGCTCGCTCTTTTGCTATGCCTATGCTGCGATACCTACCACTTGCTTATCATGCCTCCCATATTGTTGAACCAAGCCTCTAACCCACCTTGTCCTAGCAAACCGTTGTTTGGCTATGTTACCGCTTTGCTCATCCCCTCTTATAGCGTTGTTAGTTGCAGGTGAAGATTGAAGTTTGTTCCTCGTTGGAACATGGAGTTGTTGTTCCTTGTTGGAACATGTTTACTTGTTGGGATATCACAATATATCTTATTTAATTACTGCATCTATATACTTGGTAAAGGGTGGAAGGCTCGGCCTTATGCCTGGTGTTTTGTTCCACTCTTGCCGCCCTAGTTTCCGTCATATCGGTGTTATGTTCCCGGATTTTGCGTTCCTTACGCGGTTGGGCTATTATGGGAACCCCTTGACAACTCACCTTGAATTAAACTCTTCCAGCAATGCCCATCATTGGTTTTACCATTCGCCACCTAGCCTTTTCTTTCCCTTGGGTTCTGCAGACTCAAGGGTCATCTTATTTAAACCCCCCCTCGGCCAGTGCTCCTCTGAGTGTTGGTCCGACCGAGCAGACTGCGGGGCCACCTCGGGGAAACTTGAGGTTTGGTTTTACTCGTAGGATGTCTCATCTGAGTGTGCCCTGAGAACGAGATATGTGCAGCTCCTATCGGGATTTGTCGGCACATTCGGGCGGTGTTGCTGGATTTGTTTTAACTTGTCGAAGTTGTCTTGTAGAACCGGGATACCGAGTCTGATCGGAATGTCTTGGGAGAAGGTATATCCTTCGTTGACCGTGAGAGCTTGTCATGGGCTAAGTTGGGACTCCCCTGCAGGGATTTGAACTTTCGAAAGCCATGCCCACGGTTATGGGCAGATGGGAATTTGTTAACGTTCGGTTGTAGAAGACCTGAAGTTGACCTTAATTAAAATACATCAACCGCGTGTGTAACCGTGATGGTCTCTTTCCGGCGGTGTCCGGGAAGTGAACACGGTGTTGGAGTTATGCTTGACGTAGGTTGTTTTAGGATCACTTCTTGATCATACTTTATCGAACGTGCTTTGCCTTCTCTTCTCGCTCTCATTTGCGTATGTTAGCCACCTTATATTCTAGTCGCTTGCTGGACCTCCACCTCATACCTTGTACCCTTCCCATGAGCTTAAATAGTCTTGATCACGAGGGTGTGACATTGCTGAGTCCTCGTGACTCACAGATACTTCCAAAACCAGTTTGCAGGTGCCGATGTTACCGTTCAGATGACGCAACCAAGCTCAAGGAGGAGCTCGATGAAGATCTTGTCCTTTGTGTTGTTTTGTTCTAGTTGATCAGTAGTGGTGCCCAGTTGGGGTCGATCGGGGATCTGTGTAGCATTTGGGGTAGTCTTCTTTTATTTTGGGTTCCGTAGTCGGACCTTGATTGTAACTGGTTGATGTAATGGTTTATTCATGTAATTGTGTGAAGTGGCGATTGTAAGCCAACTATGTATCTTTTCCCCTATTGTATTCCATGGGTTGTGTGAAATTACCTCACTTGCGACATTGCTTTCAATGCGGTTATGCCTCTAAGTTGTGATTCGACACGTGGGAGATATAGCCGCATCGAGGGCGTTACAAGTTGGTATCAGAGCCTTCCCCGACCTTAGGAGCCCCCACTGCTTGATCGAATTAGCAGCCGTTCTTGAGTCTAGAAAAATGTTTCGAGTCATTTAGGAATTTTATATATCAGAGAGTTTAGGAATTCTTTTTACTCCCTAGTCCCTTCATCGCTCTGGTAAGGCATCCTGACATAGAGTTTTGACTCTTCTCTTCTCAAATTTCACTAAAATGTTTTTAGGATCACGCGGGTATCTCGGAATCGTTCTGATCGATTTGTGACGAGAACATTGTTCTTGGTGCCTCCTGTCATTTAGGGGTTGTGGCAGTGTCCCGAGGAGTTGAGCTCCGAGGTGTTGTCGTCACAATTTTATCGTTGCAGTTCTGGAATACCTGAGTTTAGTTCGCCGACATCGAAAATCTCTTTTATGCAGTTGTTGGTGAGATAACCTCGATGCCACCCAGTACTGGGCAGGAGTTCGGGAGTATTGCCATAACTCGTATAACGGATGCTTTTCGAAGGTTAAGGTAAACGATTTCCAAAGGTTTCTTGGTTATGTGTTGAAGGATGGATACAGCTAGATGTAGGATTTGTTAGTTTTGGGTGAGATATTATGCTTCCCCTGTATCCCCAACACCTGATTGCATAACTGGGAAAATTTCGGGAGTTTATAAGTGGGAATTCAAGTAGCTCCTAGGATATCTTTCCGACAGATGTATGATATGAAATTGGGGTTCGATGTCTAGTGGTCCGCCTATTCACGGTTGGTTTTATAGTGGTCTCGTTGTGTCTTAAAGAGTCCTTGGCTATGCCGACTCGGGGACGCTTCGTATGTCATGTGCACTGCCTTGTACATGATGGTGCTGTACGATCGAGCCCGTGTAGGCCCCACCATGAAAACTTCGGACGAAATATCTATCATATGTTTGTTCCGGCTTATTCTGCAAGCCAATCCTTTGTTTGTTTTGAGTTGTGGTATTCGAGTTGCTTCGAAGTCAAATGTTGATTCCATACCTTTTCTAAATGGTGTTCTCATATTCCTATGTGAATACCAAATCCCTTCATATTAATTGAGATTGTCATGCCAATCCTTTTCAACCGGCGTGTTTCTCTTCAAGTGGATCCGATCATTTGAACTTCCGCAAGATCAATTATCACTTCTTCTCAACGGTGTTTGTTTCATCCGTCTCCAAGTTGCCTTTGTTTTTCCCACCCACCCACCCCTTTTTTTCAAGGACTCAGATTTCTTAATCAAGTATCCTTTTATTATTGTGAAGTCTCTCCATTATTTTCCTTCATGTTCTTACCCGGTGATTCTCATGAAGATTCTAACGGAGCCTCAAGTTCATCATTATTCGCTCTTTTTCTTCTCCGGTGGATTCAAATCAAGCTTTCGGTGTTGATCTCATATCCCTTTTTCCTCGTTTCAAATACCTTCTCATACCGGTGCACCTTATAATAATTCACTTCTCGCTATTCATTTGTTCGGGAGTGCGGAAGATATCTCAGAAGGCTCGTCTTGTCTTTCAAGATCAGTTCAACCTATTTCGAGATTGTTATCTCATTCAAGCCATTTAATTCAACCAGTGCATTCTCTCTTTTAAATCGTTATACAGTGTTTTCTTTCGAGTGGGCCCTAACCCATAGGTCTTTTCCAAGGATCTTACCTGACTCTTTACATTCTACCGGAGTTATTCTCAAATTCATTTCAAAAGTTTGACGTAAGAATGATTCATCATTAGTCACATGTATTTCTCCAAGATCTTTTAAATTCTTTTCATCGTTGGCTCTACGTCTTCGTTTTGATTCTTCCGGAGTGTCTAAATAATTCATGGTGGTGTTTCTCGTCGTCATTCTCGGAGATTTGAAGTCCGAAGAAGAGTTTCTCTCAAATCTTGGCCCGTTCTCTCAAGATTCATGGTTCTAGCATTATGCCATCCTCTCATAATTGTTTTCGATTGTGAGATTTCTTTTCACCCATCCGGAGTAATTCAGAGTATTTTCAGTTTGATTCTCCGGAGCCCATCATCTCATAATTATTCATTCTCAACTTTCAGCTCTCTTTCTCCAAATCTTACCGGTGCATCATTCAAGTTTTCTCTAATCAGCTCGTGATCTCTTCGTTCTCATAGATCTAAATTCTCTCAGGCATCTTCACTCATTTGCTAATTCTTCCTAGTGTTTTCTTTATCTTCTCTTCATTCATTTTAATTCTTACGGTGGTTCGTGCAAGATTCCTCTTCTTTCGTTATCATATCTATTTCTTTCGTTGTTTTTGATTCTACCGGCGGTTCGTTGAAGACTTTCTCAAGTTTGCGCTATAGCTATCTTAATCTTTCTATGAGGATAAGTAGTATGCCAAATCCGTTGCTTGTCAGCAATTAAATTGTCGAAGGATAAGCATAATGCAATTCTTATTCTTGTTTCATCCAAATGATTAATTCCTTATTCCGGAGGTTCATCAAAATTCTTGACTTCTTTTGTCCAGCTTTCTTTTTTGGAGCTCCAAGTTATTTCAATTATATCACCACGGAGATCTATATCTAAATCATTGTGAGGCTTCAATCTTATTCTTTTCATCAGTCTATTATTTTGGATCATTCTTTTATTACCGGAGTTCTTCATGAAGGTTCTACATGATGGTTCATCAAGGATTTAATCCCTTCTCAAAGTGTTCATTGAGATTCTTTTCAAAGGAGCTGAAGTTTTCTTCATCTTGCTATCCGGAGTGCATTTCTTTCTACCATATCATTGGAGGTGGTTTTACATCATTCTTGATAATTTGAGTTCATGCTTCATGATTCACACATTGTTAAGAATGAGGTATTTTAAATCCATCAACCTATTCGTTGGAATGGTTTTGGGTTATATTTCACCTAAAGCCTTCCCTGAGGATTGTTGCTATCCATGGTGCTTATAAAGGACCCAAGATCTTCTTTATCCTCCCGGTGAAATATTTTCTCATCTCCTTGGTCATACCAATCCAATTCTTTCTCCCGTGAGTGGCAGGTTGTCACCTCATAACTTGAGTTGTATTCCATAAGACCATATCAAGCTTATTCTTTTCGTTGTTGGTTTTCCAACAACTACGTTCTAGCTTTTGTTGTAAGCGTGCTCCCTCAAGATCGTGTTTCCCTTCGTTCACTCCATTCCATTCTTACTTTTGTTCCGGAGTCATTGTGATGTTCCTATCTTCAACCTTTCTTTTTGGTCTTGTCAGGACCTTGTTCCTTTCTTGCTTATCCATCTAACCGGAGCGTGGTGTCATCTCTTATAGTTCTTCTCGCCTTATCAAGCCTTGCATATCTTCTCAACCGGAGTGCCATCTGAAATCGTTCTTACCCATTGTGCCATTCTTTCATTAGTTCCGGAGGCACTGTGTTGTTGATTTCATCAAGTATCCTCTCGTCTTGTAAAGTTCTAGTTAATTCCTTCCATTTTCAGTCAGAGTGCTGTCCAAATTATATCATTCTTATTCCCTCTCTATTTTGTTTTGACCGGAGTGGCTTCAATGTCTATCTTGTCACTTAAGCTCGTCTTTTTCGCCGTATTTCTGACTCCTTGGCTAATGGAGTGTTTTCCACTTTGTTCATCTCCGTTGTATTATTCTTTTCAATTTGTTCAACCTCTCAAGGCTCATGGTTTCACTCATTTGTGAAAGGAGCAACTTAGCCTTACCTCTTCTTTTTCTCCTCCGTTTTTCCCTCCGGTGCCGTTCTAGATCTCGGGACGAGATCCTCCCATAGTGGTGGAGTGTTGTAACACCCCGAGACCATTGTGCCTGGTGTCCTCCAGTTATTCGCTGTTGTTGCCTTGTCATTGCTTGCGTGTCATGCATTGCATATCATGTCATCATGTGCATTTCATTTGCATACATGTTCGTCTCATGCATCCGAGCATTTTCCCCGTTGGCCGTTTTGCATTCCGGCGCTCCTATGTCACCCGGTGCTTCTTTCTACCTTCTTTTCGTGTGCGGGTGTTAAACATTTCCGGATTGGACCGAGGCTTGTCATGCGGCCTTGGTTTACAACCGGTAGACCGCCTGTCAAGTTTCGTGTCATTTGGACTTTGTTTGATACTCCAACGGTTAACCGAGGGACCGAAAAGGCCTTGTGAGTGTTGCAGCCCAACACCCTTCCAAAGTGGCCCAAAATCCACCTAAACCTCTTCCATCATCTAGAGTGTTTGATCACGATCGCGTGGCTGAAAACCGCACCTCATTTGGACTCTCCTAGCTCCCTCTACCTATAAATATGTGCTCCCCTTCCGAAATTCGCGGATGAACCCTAAAAATTCCTCCCCTCGCGCCGCCGGACGCGTCATCACCGCGCCAGACATGTCCGCCGCGCCGCCACCACGTCGCCTCGGCCAATAGCGAGCCACCACGTCAGCCGGCCGCCGCGCCCAGCCACTCCCAGGCCGCCACGCGTCCCCGCGCCCACTTCCCCGCCGCGCGTGCCCGCCATGCCCAGATCCGGCCCGCGCCGGGCCGAACCGGGCCTGCTCCGCCGCCGCGCGAGCCTGCAACCACCGCCGCCTGGCTCCCGTGCCTACGACGCCTGAGAGCCTCGTCGCCGGCCACCGACTCCGGTGAGCCCTCGTCGGAGCTCGCCTTGCCCCGCCGCGGCGCCCTCTCCGCCGGCCACCGCCTCCGCCGGTGATCTTTATATCGATTTCAACCGAAATCACCTCACCTTTCCAGTGGCACTCTTGTATTTCCAAGTTGAGGCCAGGTTCCATCATTCCTTTGCAAATCATGCATATGCATCGCATACCGCATCCCGCATATCATACCATGTTCATGTGTTGGTTGTTTACTATGTTGTGTTTCTTTCCGGTGTTTGCTTCTTCGGGTTGGTTCCGGTAACATCTTGTTTGTGAGGACCCTTTCGACTACGTCTGTTTGACTTCTTCAAGGACTCGTTCTTCTTCCTTGTGGGATTTCAGGCAAGATGATCATACCCTCGAAATCACTTCTATCTTTGTTGAACCAAGCCTCTAACCCACGTTGTCCTAGCAAACCGTTGTTTGGCTATGTTACCGCTTTGCTCGGCCCCTCTTATAGCGTTGTTAGTTGCAGGTGAAGATTGAAGTTTGTTCCTCGTTGGAACATGGAGTTGTTGTTCCTTGTTGGAACATGTTTACTTGTTGGGACATGACAATATCTCTTATTTAATTAATGCATCTATATACTTGGTAAAGGGTGGAAGGCTCGGCCTTATGCCTGGTGTTTTGTTCCACTCTTGCCGCCCTAGTTTCCGTCATATCGGTGTTATGTTCCCGGATTTTGCGTTCCTTACGCGGTTGGGCTATTATGGGAACCCCTTGACAACTCACCTTGAATAAAACTCTTCCAGCAATGCCCATCATTGGTTTTACCATTCGACACCTAGCCTTTTCTTTCCCTTGGGTTCTGCAGACTCAAGGGTCATCTTATTTAAACCCCCCTGGGACAGTGCTCCTCTGAGTGTTAGTCCGACCGAGCAAACTGCGGGGCCACCTTGGGGAAACTTGAGGTTTGGTTTTACTCGTAAGATGTCTCATTTGAGTGTGCCCTGAGAACAAGATATGTGCAGCTCCTATCGGGATTTGTCGGCACATTCGGGCGGTGTTGCTGGATTTGTTTTAACTTGTCAAAGTTGTCTTGTAGAACCGGGATACCGAGTCTGATCGAAATGTCTCGGGAGAAGGTATATCCTTCGTTGACCGTGAGAGCTTGTCATGGGCTAAGTTGGGACTCCCCTGCAGGGATTTGAACTTTCGAAAGCCATGCCCACGGTTATGAGCAGATGGGAATTTGTTAATGTCCGGTTGTAGAAAACCTAAAGTTGACCTTAATTAAAATACATCAACCGCGTGTGTAACCGTGATGGTCTCTTTCCGGCGGTGTCCGGGAAGTGAACACGGTGTTGGAGTTATGCTTGACGTAGGTTGGTTTAGGATCACTTCTTGATCATACTTTATCGAACGTGCTTTGCCTTCTCTTCTCGCTCTCATTTGTGTATGTTAGCCACCATATATTCTAGTCGCTTGCTGCAGCTCCACCTCATACCTTGTACCCTTCCCATGAGCTTAAATAGTCTTGATCGCGAGGGTGTGAGATTGCTGAGTCCCCGTGGCTCACAGATACTTCCTAAACCAGTTTGCAGGTGTCGATGTTACCATGCAGATGACGCAACCAAGCTCAAGGAGGAGCTCGATGAAGATCTTGTCCTTTGTGTTGTTTCGTTCTAGTTGATCAGTAGTGGTGCCTAGTTGGGGTCGATCGAGGATCTGTGTAGCATTTGGGGTAGTCTTCTTTTATTTTGGGTTCCGTAGTCGGACCTTGATTGTAACTGGTTGATGTAATGGTTTATTCATGTAATTGTGTGAAGTGGCGATTGTAAGCCAACTATGTATCTTTTCCCCTATTGTATTCCATGGGTTGTGTGAAGATTACCTCACTTGCGACATTGCTTTCAATGCGGTTATGCCTCTAAGTCGTGATTCGACACGTGGGAGATATAGCCGCATCGAGGGCGTTATAGTCCATCTCTCCTACCGACTGGTCCGACACCGGTCGTGAACCTTGCTGTCCAACATCCACCGTGCCATCTGGCGCACAAATCTTGCCATCCACACTTAATGCCGGCATTTGCAGCTGTTGCTGACCGGATACCGTTGTCTTGACTTGATAATGTATGTGCTGCATCAGGATGTCAAACTGCTAGTTGGACAGTGTTCTTGAGGGCCGGATTGCCCTTGATGTCCATGGTGCCATCTTTTGTGTACATGTCTGCTGCTAGCTCCCCCATTACTAGCCTTGTTTTCACTTCTCGGATTATGCATTGTAGTTGCTCAGACAAACTACTCCCTGCAAGTGTTTTTTTGACAGTAATCAATCTGGTGAAGATACAATGGGACAGATATTTGCACATAATTTGAATATGTGTATAAGTTTTAACTAGTTTTAACAACACCACCAAGATTTTTCTTCGGCGAAAGAAACATGTTCAGATTTTTGAAACTGAAGCAGCATGTCAATACATCAGCGTTGACAACAGAAATGGCAAGATGTATTGAAGTGAAGAAATTTAACTCAACCAGAAGAAAACCATTTCAGACACTAACTAGAACAGAGAAAAAACATTATTGGGTGCATCTACACCATAGCCAGGGCAAGAATAAAGACATGCGAGCACCCAAAACATAAACAAGTTTCCATACGTCATAAAATGTACCAACTTGTCATTTTAACTCCTTTGATCATTGAAGGTTATGTCATCATAAAAATTTGGAGCTTACTATTCCTCACAAAGTACCTCTCAAAATTGCTTCACCTCCTGAAACCTCCATCTGCGACCAAAGAGCCTGTAATATGTAAATTTCGGCCATCAAATTTAATACTACCATGAATAAATGCCATATCACGCAATATTTTTACTAGTAATTTTTATACCATCTCCATCAAAACAAGTGTTTGGAGCAAGTACATAGCCTGGCCTCAAATAAATTTTGAAAAAATGCATGTAAACAAAGAACACCCAGAATACTAGAGCATGGGAAAAAATAATACTACCATGGAAAAGATCTTGGGATACTTGGCATCCTTGAGAAAATGCTAGACATCAGAGAACTTGTGGCACAAATTTAGATGTTGAAGTACTAAGAGGTGCCCATCCATGTTGACCTCGAGAATGTGATGCATTTCTTGGTTGTTGAATTGTCTCTTCCAGTGCCATGTGCCACAGAAATAGAACATGAGTGAAAGAAAACTGGTTGCCGTTAACAAAGAAGAACATCCTGAACTAGACAAAAAATTTATTCCACAACCCAAAAAGAGAAGACATCAAAAGCAACCAAACAAGAGAGGAATCTCCGGTTCATCATGTTTGATGGAGGAGGACAACAAGAGGCACATTCGACGGAAGAGAAGAAGAAAGAAATGGCTATCATTTTATCATCCCTGATTCTGAATAACAGAGTTGAAGAAGATACAACCAAGACCCAACAATCAACAAAGAAATGGCTTCGCAAAGAAGTATAGCTCGTGGTGATCCACAACACTTTGTTTGGAGAGGCGAAATATGTGTTGTGCTCTAGTCTGTGCCTTCGTGAAGAAGTCCGCTAGCTGTAACTCAGAAGGTACATACTGAAAAGCAATAGCATGATCCTACACAACGGCGTGCACATAAGAAGCATCAACACCAATATGCTTGGTAAGCTCACGCTTCACGGGGTACCGGGCAATACTGATAGCACCTATAATGTCGGATAAGAGGGTGGTAGGTGTAGTAACAGAAACACCAAAATCCTCCAGTAGCCATCGTAACCACGTCACCTATGCTGTTAGAGGAGCCATAGCTCTCAACTCAGCCTCTGCACTCGAACGGAAAACTGCAGTCTGTTTCTTCATCTTCCAGGCAATGAGAGAAACACCAAGAAAAACACAGTAAGCAAAATGTGAATGGCGATCCGAAGGATCACTAGCCCACGTAGCATCTGAATAGGCCTAGAGCTGTAATGAGCTGGAGTGGGGAAAAAGAGACAATGAGAGATCATGCCATGAAAATATCGTAGAACATGAAGAAGGTGACCATAGTGAACTGAAGTGGGAGCGGAAACAAACTGACTCAGAATATGGACAGGATAGGAGATATCTGGACGAGTGACAGCAAGATAGATAGGACTCCCAACAAGATGACAATAACACGTCGGATCAGACAAGAGCTCACCATCAGAAGCGCGGAGGTTAACTTTGAGCTCCATAGGAGTCTCAGCAGTGCGGTCATCACTAAGAGCCGCACGAACAAGAAGATCCTGGATAAACTTTTCTTAGGAAGTAGAAAATCCATCAGAGGTGGAGGAAACCTCAATCCCAAGAAAGTAACAAAGAGGACCAAGATCAGACATAGAAACTACTCACTGAGACGGGCCTTGAGAAAGGCAATGTACTCAGAATTGTCGCCAGTGATGATCATGGCATCGACATATAGAAGGAGAAGAGTGCGGCCACGAGCAGAAAGGTGGACAAACGACACTGGATCATGAGCACTGGGCAAAAACCAGCTGCAGTCACCACAGAGGCAAAACGCTCAAACCAAGCACGGTGGGGCTTGCTTAAGACCATATAGAGAGCGGCAAAGACGACAAACCATGCCATCAGGAACTGAATACCTCGGTGGTGGTTGCATATAAACTTCATCACGCAACTCACCATTAAGAAAGGCATTCTTAACATCAAGCTGAGACACAGACCAGTGGCAAAAAGAGGCCACAGCAAGATGTGTGCGTATAGTGTTCATATGGGCCACAGGAGAAAAAGTCTCATCATAATCACAACCATGCTCCTTCTAAAAGCCACGAGCCACAAGACGAGCTTTATAACACTCAAGAGAACCGTTAGAGTGAGTCTTAATCTTATCGACCCACTTATAAGTGATGGGACGAACATGAGGAAGAGAAACCAGGTCCCACGTGCCATTGCGCTCAAGGGCAGCAATCTCCTCTACCATCGCAAACTGCCATTCAGGATGAACAATAGCATCTTGATAAGAAGTCGGCTCAAGAACGGTCGAAAGACCATAGCGAGAAGGAGAATATCGATCAGGGGGCGTACAAGGGCTAGAACAAAGACCATAAGTCAGGTGAGAGGAGGAAGACGACACACCAGAAGTATAGGGCACATCTATAGACTTATCCACAACACGTGAACGGTGAGTATAATGGAAAGGAAAGGAGGGAAGAGGGGGAATCACTAGAGGTGGAGAAGGGGAATGTATCAGTGATGAAGGTGGAGAAGGGGAAGGTATTGGTGCTGAAGGCTGAGAGTCATGCAATGAGGGAGGAGAAGAAACCATAGGAGAGGACAAGGTCAGATCTACAACAGCAAGGCGAGGAGTAGGAATACCGGGTGTCGGTGTCAAAACTAGCTGATCTCGGGTAGGGGGTCCCGAACTGTGCATTTAAGGATCGAAGGTAACAGGAGACAAAGGGGACACGATCTTTACCCATGTCCGGGCCCTCTTAATGGAGGTAAAACCCTACTTCCTGCTGGATTTACTTTGATGAGTATAGGGGTTACAAGAATTGATCTACCTCGAGATCGTAATGGCTAAACCCTAGTCGTCTAGCCTATATGAATTCTGATAGCCTCTATGAACTAAACCCTCTGGTTTATAAAGACACCAGAGGGGCCTAGGGTTGTACAGAGTCGGTTTACAGACGAAGGAAGCTATACATCCGGACGCCAATCTTGCCATCCACGCAGAGGAGAGTCCCATCCGGACAAGGGGGGAGGCCCTCTACTTTGTATCTTCATGGCCCGTCAGTCCGATCCATAACACTCGGGTCGGATAACCAAGGACCCCTTAATCCAGGACTCCCTCAGTAGCCCCCGAACTAGCCTTCAATGACGATGTAGTATCCAGATTATATCTACGGCTTTGCAAGGCAGGTTCTTCATTATACTTCGGACCAATGACAGTCCGGTTGTGACCTTGATGTTCCTGCCTCTTACGCTTCCTCCCTGTTGTCACTTTGATTTCCATGCGTCGAGTGAATACGAACCGTCCATGATTTTTTGCAAATAGGCCCGTTACCACACTCGGATGGCATCTATATAAGGGGGATGTTGATCCCCTAATGCCATTCCATATCACGCAAAAAGGAAAAATGCCATGTTTAGCCATGAACAAAGCCTTCCGTCATGACCAGTGCCCCAGGCTCCTCTTCACGCCCCCATGGCCCTCAAGAGCGTGATTGGCAGAGTTGCTACGTGCCTCATCTTCAGCTGAGTCGACTCCAGACGTAGGGCTACCTTCCCCTCGTGGATCTAGTCCCTGTCCGAGCGGGATTGGCCTCAATCGGCAACAACGTAATGGCCGAGAACTTCCCCAACCCCAATGAGGAGGAGAGGGTGTGCTTCGTCCCATTCTTGTTGCGGGGCCTAGGATTTCCAATCCATCCGTTGCTTAGGGGTTATTGGAATTTTATGGCATCCAACTACACAACCTCACCCCCCGTTCGATTCTGCACATCGCAGGTTTCGTTGCCCTTTGTGAGCTATTCTTGGGCATCAAGGCTCATTTTGAATTATGGAGGAAGTTCTTTTGCCATGTTCCCCTCCATCGAGGAGGATCCATATTTGAAGTGGGCGGTGCCGAAGTATGGCATATAGACGGATCCAGATACCTCATAGGAACTCCCAAAGAGGTATACCCGCAATGGTCTTCGGAATGGTTCTACATAGACGACGTCCCCCTGCCGGACCTAGTTCGGCACGGCCTCCCTAAATTTTCCAGTGCTCCTTTAAAGAAGCGCCTCAACTGGTGTCCCTGAAATCCCAAGGAAGAGGACAATGTAGAGATAAAGAGGTTGGTCAGCAAGGTCAGGTTACTAGCCCACACCAAGCTTTTGGTAGTTGAGGTCATGGCCATTGCAATAAAGAGGTGTGTCCAGCCTCTTCAATCCAAAGTAACTACCTTATGGTGTTAAAACAGAGAAGACAACGCGTCCCGCTACAAACGTAAGGGTCCGGATACCCCAGCTGAACTGGCCTCAATTTTGACCGATCTGTATAAGGGCGAGAAAGAAGATTTTCTCTGGTTAAACTGTCAGGAGGGTTATTCCATGTACACCCCTATTGAATGGGTAAGATTTCGATCATCTGTGTTTATTTTATTGCATTACAGACACTAATCAAGTTTTCCCTTTGTTGCCACCAACCGTCATGGAGGAAGATGGCCGAGGATGTCCACTATCCCGCTCCCCAGCCAGAGGATCATAACCGTGATAAAGATCCTCACTTTTGCGAGGATCCGGACATATATATAGAGTTCGACGATGGGGTATTTTATCAAGCGAGCCTTGATGGTTCGGAAGTGTCTATCACCGCCGACTACCCCCGCCTCTATCCCTTCTACATTGTGAGTATTCGGAGGGTTCTTAAAAGGAAATCTTTATCTGCATTTTTACCTGTTGTACTGATCCAGATTTTAATAGGATCGACTCTCTAGGGACCATATTCCCTCAAGGGTGGCCCCTACGCAAGGCCGTTGTTCAAAACGAACAGGGACCGGGAGTGCTACGGAGACCTCACAGTCTTCCAAGAGGTACGTGTGCTTTAATACATACCTAGGCATGAGTTCAGATTGTTAAAAGTCTCCTTTTATCCTTGACATCAGGAGGAGTACGTGGCGGACGTTTGAAAAATGCCTGATTAGCCGAATCTCTACTGATCCGGTGCCGGACTCGCCAACTAGGGCGTGAGCCGATGCATTGCCAGTTCCGCCTCCTCAAGAGGATTCGGACAATGTATCTGTCATGATTCCGAAGTGGAGAGCGTGATGAATCACTGTCGATTGAAAGAGGCTATGTGGGCTCCTGCCTTTTCCGAACAAGAGTTTACCGCACTCAGTTCGGTCATATCTCCGAGCCGCTCGAGACGGACTTGCCGGAGTCATTCAACTATTCTCAAAGGATATACAGGTAAAATTATACGCAATTTTTGATAGTCATGTGCCAGTAGCCCCCGAGACTTGAAGTGGTGAGGTAAACTGATTTAAGGATCGCTATCACCCGCAGGTTCTCAAAGAGAAAAACACCGCGCTATCCCAGGAGCTAGAAGCGAATTAGACACAGTTAAATGTTGTCACTGCCGAGTTGGCAGAGATGAAAAAGGGCGCAACAAGTGTATCCGGGAATAATAAACACGACAGGGAAAAAGACAAACTATCTGAAGAGATAGAGAGCTTAAAGGCTCAGTTATCGGCCGCTCAAAAGGAGAATGAGAAGCTGAAAGGTGGCATGTTCGGTATGTCTTACTCTCTTATTTAGAACCGTCCTAGGTGCTTATGTGCAATCCCTTAATTCGGAATGTCATGAGTCTGTTGCTGCAGGCCTGTTGACTGGTCGACCGGAGGAACAAGTATCCGGATTTCAAGGCGACGTGTTGAAGGTCCGTGGTACATGTTCGGGCCCGGAAAGCCATGAAAAGTATGGTGAAGGCTTTCTGGCCATCTGATACCCCTCCAGAAAGTATGGAGGGCCCGGCAGACCTGTTCAAAGGTGCCCGGCGCCGGTTCGAGCTATGGAAGACATCCTCCTTCCGCGAATGCGCACGAGAAGCATGGGCCATGCTGAAGACACGTTTCACCAAACCGAATCCAAATCATATGGCCCAAGTGGGACCGCATGGACCAGACGAGAAAGAAATTACCGTGAATTTTGTGTATGCCAAAGTAATGGTAGCTGCGAAGTATTCACATGAAGAATTTAAATTAGACAGGCTTATAGATGGATTAGATAAGGAATAGGTTTATGATTGAGTTTATTATTGAACATGTACCTTTATCCGAACATGTAAAGAGTTTTTCATCGCACGCTTTTGGATTTAACCTCTGAACACAAGAAATGGTGGAGTGTTTTTAGGTACTTTTCGAAAAGAAGCATTCATTATGTCCGGAAACTAGGCAACCCAGTCATTGTGCTCAAATAGACAAAAAGTTTAGCTCGGGTTGTATGTTATATTACATATGTAAGAAGCATCTTCCAAGGAAAATAGTTCTTTTAAGGGCTCCTTTCCTTGGGCTGGCATACTGCAATTATGCGTGCTGCGATATTGGAGTGGTTACAATAATGTAACAATCTGTTGTTTGATTGCTGACCACTTATTCTTTTAAGAATGCTAGCTTTCGGCTTCATCCGTCTAAGGTACATGTCCGGTGACCCATTTGTAACAATCACAGAGGTGCTCCCTTTACGCCCTAGCCGAACAATCGGGAACATAGGGCATAAACACAGGACCAGGCAACCCAGCTTGGCAAATACATAAGTAACAGAGGTACATATGATGGCAAAAGGATATATATCAGCAAACGACAATTATATTGTGAGCTCCAGGCTCAGAATAATAATAAGCTTCGGTTAAAGAAGACCCCAGTCATGGTGGGATATATACATTTAAGGATGTGTATTCCTCAGGTGTTCGGCCTATCCGAACACATCATGGAAATCGTAAAAAAACAAGAAAACAAGAAATAAAGAAGATGAGAAGAAGGAACGAAAAAGAAGTATGGCCGAACTTATGCGTAGAATCTTCGGAGCCGAGTAGCGTTCCATGGATTCAGCTTGAGGCGATTATCCGATGCATTACAAAGGCAGTAGGCTCCTCCTATGAGAACTTCATTGATAATGAAGGGATCCTCCCATTTTGGTTTGAGTTTGTCCTTTTTCTTCTCCGAGAGGCGTAAGACGAGTTCACCGATATTATAAGTCTTAGACCGCACTTCTCTACGTTGGTATCTCCGAGCATGTTGTTGATAGAATGCGGAACGGGCTTTTGCAACATCGCCCTTCTCCTCCAGGCCATCTAGGCCGTCCTTCCGATCAAGCTCAGCTTCTCTCTCTTCATACATGCGCACTCGAGGTGAGTCATTAATAATGTCACAGGGTAAAATAGCCTCTGCGCCATACAACATGAAGAAGGGTGTGTATCCGGTTGTTTGATTAGGCGTTGTTCACAGTCCCTAGAGTATGGAATGAAGTTCCTTGACCTAGTGTTTATCTGACTCCCGTAGGGATCACACTAGTCTGGGTTTAATGCCGCTCATTATCAGGCCATTAGCCCATTCGGCCTGACCATTTGTTTGAGGATGATATACAGAGGCGTAATCGAGCTTAATGCCCAGATTAGCACACCAGTTTTTCACCTCATCGGCTGTAAAGTTAGATCCGTTGTCAGTGATGATTGTTGTGTGGGACACCATAGCGGTGTACGTCGTCGGATATAAAGTCGATCGTCGGCCCAACTTCCGCTGTTTTTTCTGGTTTGGCCTCTATCCACATAGTGAATTTATCCACCATAACCAGCAGATATTTCTTCTTGTGGCTACTCCCTTTAAGGGGTCCGACCATATCTAGCCCCCAGAACGCAAAAGGCCAAGTAATGGGGATTGTTTTGAGGGTAGTGGGCGGCATATGAATTTGATTGGCGAACAACTGGCACCCGACATAGTGCTGTACAAGGGCCTGTGCATCTGCTCGGGCCGTGGGCCAAAAGAAAACTGTACGAAAGGCCTTACTTACGAGGGCCCGAGCTGCGGCGTGCTGGCCACCAAGACCAACATATATTTTGGCCAAGAGCTGTCGTCCCTCCTCTTCAGAGATGCATCTTTGAAGAATTCCACTAGTACCTTTCTTGTAGAGTTCTCCTTCATGAACTTTGTAGGCTTTCGAGCGTCGGACTATGTGACGGGCCTCGTTCTGGCCATCAGGGAGCTCCCGCCTATTAAGGTAGGCTAGGAAGGGTTCGGTCCATGGATCAATGATAGCCATGATTACATGGGCGGAAGGTGTCATTTCGATGTCCAAGCCCCTGATGATGTCGGAATTGTTTTCGGCATTGGAGCGTATGATCGGCTCCAGACTGGTATTGCCACTCTCGTCCTGCCATACCACGGATGGCTTGAAGAGCCTTTTCACAAAGGTGTTAGGTGGAACGGGGTTGTGTTTAGCGCCCATTCGAGCAAGGATGTCTGCTGCCTGATTACTGTCTCGAGCAACATGATGAAACTCGAGCCCCTCGAACTGAGCTGATATTTTGAGTACGGCATTGCGGTATGCCGCCATCTTTGGATCTTTTGCATCGAAATCTCCATTTATTTGGGATATTGCGAGGTTCAAGTCTCCATGCACCTCGAGGCGTTGTATACCCATAGAAACAGCCATTCGGAGATGATGCAATAGTGCCTCATATTCGTACGCATTGTTGGAGTCTGTATACATGATTTGTAATACGTAACGGACTGTGTCCCCTGTAGGGGATGTTAGGATGACACGAGCCGCCAATTCGGCTAACATTTTAGAGTCGTCGAAGTACATCACCTAGTTGGAGTATGTGATGTACTCTTTAGGGAGTTTGGCTTCTGTCCATTTGGCGACAAAGTTGGCCAACGCCTGAGATTTAATGGCTCGGCGTGGCTTGTATGTTATTTCAAATGGTAAGAGCTCGATAGCCCATTTGGCAATGTGGCCGGTGGCGTCCGGATTGTTTATGATATCATTGAGTGGTACTTCGGAAGCCACCGCAATGGAACACTCTTGAAAGTAGTGTCGCAGCTTCTAGGATGCCATGAAGACCGCAACGCTATCTTTTGGGAGTGTGAGTATCGAGATTTGCATGGTGTTAGAACCGCCAATACATAGTATACTGGTTTCTGGAGAGGGAATTTATGTCCCTCCTCCCGTCGTTCAACGAAGAGTACCGCACTCACTACCTGGTGATTCGCGGATATGTAGAGCAACATAGGTTCGCCAACACTAGGTGCGGCAAGGATTGGGTTGCTTGCTAACAGAGTTTTTATCTCTTCCAATCTGGCTATGGCCGTGTCCATCCCCTCGAAGTGGTCGCTGTGTCGGAGGAGTCGATAAAGTGGTAGCACCTTTTCTCCTAATCTCGAGATAAAGCGGCTCAAGGCTGCCATGCACCCCGCTAGTTTTTGGACTTGTTTTAACTCTGTTGGCCTTGCCAATTGTGACAAGGCTCGGATTTTTGCTGGGTACGCTTCAATTCCTCTATTGGAAACAATGAACCCGAGTAGCTTTCCAGCTGGAACAGTAAAGACTCGTTTTTTTCGGATTGCGCCATATGTCGTATGTTCGGAGGTTGTCAAATGTGAGTCGTAGATCATCCACCAGTGATTCGGCATGTTTAGTCTTGATGACGGCATCGTCTACATATGCCTCCACTGTTTTTCCAATTTGCTTTTCCACACATGTTTGAATCATGCATTGGTAAGTGGTACCAGCATTTCTTAGCCCGAAAGGCATAGTGTTAAAGCGGAAAGGCCCATAGGGGTAATGAATGTTGTTGCAGCCTGGTCGGATTCCTTCATCTTAATTTGATGTTATCTGAAGTATACGTCGAGGAAACACAGTGAGTCGTGTCCTGTGGTTGCGTCAATGATTTGGTCAATGCGGGGCAGTGGGAAGGGGTCCTTAGGGTAAGCCTTATTGAAGTCTTTGAAGTCGACACAAAGGTGCCAGTATTTATCCTTCTTTGGTACCATGACCAGGTTTGCCAGCCAATCCGCACTACAAAAAAATACACTTCCGTGATGATACGTGTTTGTCACAGTAGGTCACGTTTTCTGTCATGCATGTACATCCATGATGGTTTTATGACAGAATCAACATAGTCATACCTGTGTTGTCGTAGAAGTGTTCCATGACATTACCAAAATTATCATCACGGAAGTGTCCACTTCCATGACAATAAATCACGAGTCATAGAAGTGCTTTCGTCAAGGGTGACCGATACGTGGCATCGACCATAACGGGTCCGGTTTTGGATCTGATAACCCGTTAACAGCCTGGACCAATGGGGATTTTCCATGTGTAAAATTCTCATTGGCCGGAGGAAACACGTGTCGGCTCCTCGGTGGGCCAGATGTCGTCCGTCCATTGGACAGGAGGCGCCTAAGATAGATCTACATGTGGCACGGCCCAACAGTGGCCCATTCCGGTGAAAAAGGCCAGCCCAGTAAGAATTAGCAGGCTAGCCCATATAAGGCCTACTTGTGTCAGGTCCATTTAAGCACACGGCCCATACGAGATGTGCCAATTCGTCCCGTCAACGGACCTTTTATGATTTGACACCATTGCAGCCCATCGTCAGTTCGAGCCTGTTAATAGCCCCCTATATATTTGGGGTCAATATCGGCCCGATGTGGTTTCGGCCTGTTAATGGCCCATTCAAGGGATGGGCCAATTTTCAAGATGTACATCTTTCGTCCTTTTAGTGACCCATTTAAGTGTTGGGCCAATTTTCGGCCCGGTGTGTCTTTCAGCCTGTTGACGGCCCATAAGTGAGTTGGGCCATTTTGCAATCGAACCGGAGTTTTGGCCTTCTAACGGCCCATTCTCTTCATAGTCCAATACCAGCCCGGTTTCTCTTTTGGCCTGCTAAAGGCCCACAACACAGTTGGGCCATTTACAGTACGACCTGACTTTCGGCCTCTTCGCGACGCATGCTCTTCATGGTCCAGTATGAGCCTGCTGTCTCTTTCGGCCTGCTAAAGGCCCACAGTATAGTTGGACCATATGTAGCCCGACCTAGTATCGGCCTATTAACGGCCCGTGAAATCAAATGGGCCAGCCTGTTGCCTGCTTTGCTGTCGGCCTGTTAACGACCCAGGAGGTAAGAGGGCCGACCATTAACTTTTGGCATGATAATGCCCCATTAACTTAATGGGCCCATTAACTTAATGGGCCCACTAAAGTTCGTACATGTCTTTAAGCCCAATTAGATAATTTGAGCCCATTAGGACGAGCAATTATGCACAGGACCAAAACCGATCAAGCAAAGGTATGGCATACAGGGAAAAACATTGCACATCCAGCATATATTAAAGGAAATTACATCCATTGGGCAATCAAAGATTGATGCCAGTGCAAATAAATCAACAAAACCTAACGATCTACAGTGTCACAATCTGCAAACTCAGCATGGATGACGCCCATAAACATGTGGGCAAGTTCTTGCTGCTTTTCTACACTGCCTGCAAAAACATTGATCAGTTGTTGATGCGCACGAATGTGCACCTCTAATTCCTCAACCATTTCCATCATTGCTTCAACCATTAATTGGTTCACAAACATACATTTTCCCGTTGCATTCGGGACAAAGGAAACTGAACAGATTCAGATGACGATTTTGGCAGGCTTGTATTATTGATAGTGGAGAGTGTCTCAACCACTACATCATAACATAAATTAGGAGGGGAACCGAAAAGATTAATCAAGAGTTATTGCCACATTACCTGGCCTAGATTTATTGGAAAGAAACAATGGGGTTGCTTTGCTGTTTTCAGAGTTTGTTTTCTTATCTTCAGCAGTCTGCACCAAACTAACACACTAGCATTGCTATCATTGGCCAGGTCAGATAATAGGTAAGCAACATTGACGCAACGAACGTTTGGGCAACCAGACCACACCAGCCTACACCAAATTAACACAATATGGCACAACTATCATCAGCCAGGTAAGGTAATACAAAAAACATTGACACAATGAATTGATGGGCAACCAGAGCAGCACAAAATTTTTGTAATGTGCATGATATGAGATTGTACACTCATGCAGCTCAGTACGCAAAACTACCAGGTAGTTTTCCTTACAAAAATCAACATTGTCGCCTTTAACATTTTGCTACAACTAATTTTAGATCAGATAAAGGTTGTATTCACGCCGATTAACAAAATACATGCTGATGTAAAAATATAGTGATATACAATAGGTACTTACATCAGCATTGGAGCATAGAAAATTCCCGCAAGATACTTTCCTCGAATACGATCCCAATGGAGGAAGTCTTCTTTTAGAATACCTTATTTTCTAAGAGAGACATGGGTAAGAAACATGTAGAAAATATGATTAGAATGCTATAAAATTTCGTCATGCGAGGATACACACACGCTTCTTAGAATGGAGTTGATATATTTTTGCTGGGCTAGAGCGGACTAGTTCTTTGGCCACTGGAATCTTCTTATCATCAGTGGGAGTTAGGTTTCTCTGTGCTAGAGCAATACCTATGAAAACTAGAGTTGGTTTATTATCTCCTGGCATTTGGATCTTTTGCAAAGACCTAGTTTGTAACCCTTCAGATTCTAACATAGCCGGCTTCCCCTTGCCTTATATAGAAGAATGGTGCTTCAATTATAAAACATGCTACATCAGAGATGGAATAGGTACTGAAGAATACAAAGGCATGACATATTGACATGTATTCCCTCCATCCAGAAATAAATGGATGGGTCTAGGCGTATTTCAATTCTAGATACATCAAGTTTTTTCCATTTCTGCGACATGTAATCCGGACGGAGGGAGTATGATGTAAGAGCTAGGGATACGACAGGACAACAGTGTAAAAAACACTACTTGAATGTAAAAATGTATGCTAGCGGAATAGATATAGAAGAACATGAAGGCAAAAAATGTGTGTATGATTGGGAAACTAAGATGGCATTGCAAGATACCGCTAGAACAACTCTTCAATATAAAAAAAGAACATGGTATCGTAGACAGATGAAGTAGATACTGATGAATAACAATGCATAAGATATTGAGAAGCATGATGTCTATACTAAGCAGATAGCATTGCGATAGAGTAGAATGGCAGTACTTGAATTTGAAAACATTCATGAATGGAATAGGTACTGAAAAACAGGAAGGCATGCCATTTTTACATGCATGATCAGCAGGCTAAGCACAAGGCATTGCAACAGAGTAGATGCACTCCAGGACATTATATGCATGTTGTACCCATATCAAGGGCCAAGTTAGAGCAAGGACCTTGTGCGGTGAATAGGATTCATCATCTTTCTGCAAGTCTTGTGAAGAACTGCCTTTACATGTTCCATCATATTGGGTATCATTGACGTCAAGTTTGTTGGCCGTTACATTGCTCCGTGAGGTTCTTGTGGATAAATCAGTGTGTGCAATTATATCTGACATGCATGGAAGACAACTAGTAGTTAGATTTATGCAATGAGTGCCTGTAGGAGATGAGTTAAATAGTAGGACTGGGTTATCTAGCAGTAACATGTCTCAAAAACTAAAGGGAGAACACAGATGAAAGCTACAGAATATGTATCATTTATACTCGAGATTAACTAGATGGCACACAAATTTTTTAAAGAACAACATAGGTTATACTAGAAGTGGTATAATACTATAATCACCAGCCTGTGGGATAGCATTGGCTGATGGATGATAACTATGGAACAACGTTACCTAAAGAACAAGTCTCTTAGCTGAACTATGGAACAATGTTAACTCCTGAACAAGACCCGCCAAAGATCAGCATGAATATACAGTGAAATGTCATAATCTATTTTCCATGCTTAGATGAATAACAAAACCATAAATGTTGCACACAAGTAAGATGAGGGTACAACCTATCTGGCCGCCATCCATAGGAGTGAGCATCATGTGCTGACTTGTCGATGGCCCTGCAGTTGTTGTGGCTGTTGAGTGGGGACTATAGCTCCCTTGTGTTGTATGCTTCCCTTGTTGGAGCAGCTGTGGTCAGTTGGAAGAAGGTGTGGCTGAAGATGTAGAAAACGCATAATGTTAAGAACGACACATCTATCTGATCTGAAGAAATACCCTAAGAGATCAACAGCAAGGTACGAGAGTGGTCACACGTCTGTTGACTGAAGACTAAATTGGGGTCACGAGATTATATTTTATTTTGGTACTGTCTGATCTACGCCGGATGGCTTGATGGCAGTCTTGTGCCTCCCGACTAACACTGTTCGGGATCTTCCCCGAAGAGCCAGCAACCACCGATAGAGCAGCCTGCCTCTGCCGTTCATGGACCCGACAGAAACCCTGCTCCCCGCCCCACTGCACTGACGTGGTTGCGCCACCCCTAGGCCAATCCACAAAGACTCGCCGTCATCCAGATCTGGTAGCGGTAGTACCTTCAACCCATGCAACTCTAAGATAGCCATCTAAGTGTTGCTTCCATGGCGAACTTGCGCCCCCGCACCCTTACATTAGACACCAGCCAACCGACAGCCTAGGAGCTACGACGGCTCAAGGGGTGCTGCTTCCCATTGGGAATCGATTGGCCTAGAATAAAAAATCGGACAACTGATGCCTAAATAAAGTGATTTGAGATGAGGGTGCGACCTATTTGGCGGCCCGGTGAAGTAGGCAGCTGTAGCTGCCGTGTCGGTGAGGCCAGTGTGGTTGCGGTGGCTATTGGCGGCAGGGAAGCAGAGATGTCACGATGGTCGATGGCTACAGGGAAGCAGCATCGGGGCTATGGACGGATCCAAAGTTGGAGCCGCTCCGGTGCCATGAACAACGGCGGGGGTGAATCGGCTCCGGTATGGTTCACGCGGCCGTCGTCGAGGAAGCTCCGGCAGCACGGAGTAAGAGGCACACGGCCCAGTGCACGATTGTAACACCCCGGATGTAACTTGCCATATTTGTAACTCCGACTCATGCCATTTTAGGCTTTAAGTTATGAGATTCCCTTCGTGGTTGGGTTTTGTCTTTGTTTTGCATTTTGTTTATGTCATGCATTTCATATCATGTCATCATGTGCATCGCATTTGCATTTGTGTTCGTCTTAGGCATCCGAGCATTTTCCCCATTGTCCATTTCGCAATCCGACAGTCCCACATGCACCGACGCACCCCCTCTTGTCTCTTTTCGTGAGTGGGTGTTAAATGTTCTCGGAATGGACCGAGATTTGCCAAGTCGCCTTGGTACACTGCCAGTAGACCGCCTGTCAAATTTCGCTCCATTTGGAGGTCGTTTGATGCTCCAACGGTTAACTAGGGAACCACAAAAGCCTCTTGTGTGTTGCAGCCCAACACCCCTCCAAAACAGCCCAATAACCCATCTAAACCGTCTCCATGTCCTCCGTCGTCAAATCACGATCGTGTGGGCGACAACTGCACCTCATTTGGACACTCCAAACTCCCTCTACCTATATAAAAGCCCCTTTCCCTCCATTTTCGGGCGAAACCCTAGCCACCACCACCTCCGCACCGCTGGACACGTCCGTCCGAGCCGGACGCGTCCGCCGCCGCAGCCCGCAACCAATCTCTACCCGCAATGTGTCACTCCGCCGCCGGCCCACGAGCCGGCAGCCCCCCCCCCCCCCGAGCCCATCCGGTCGTGCCGCCGGCCCGCGCCTGCCCCGTCGCCCCGCTCGCCCACCGCCTCCTCCGCCGGTGATCGCCGCCGACCATCACCGCGCCTGCATCCGGCGCCGCCCTGCGCGCTGCTGCACGCCGCCGCCCGCACGCCACCTACCCCTCCACCGCACGCCGCCCGCACTTCACTACCGGGCCAGATCCGCCCCACGCGGGCTCCTCCGACCTTCCCCCGGCTGGACGGAGCTCGCCGTCACCGGAGATCTGCGCCGGTGACCCTCTCCTCGCCGACCGGCCTCCTCTGCCCACCGGGACGGCCCCGTCCCGGATCCGCCTCGCTCTGCCGAACCAAACGCTCCTCTACACCGCTTCGTCCAGTTGCACACCCCCGTCCAGTTTTCCTCGGGGTGAGAAATTTGGCTAAGTCCTAAAAATCCTCATATTGTGATGCTATTGTCATGCTATATCTCCGTGATCGTAGCTCCAAATGATGCATATGGTATATCAAATTGTTCGTCTCGTTGATCTCTTCACGTTAGAAGCATTTCCATGCATGATACTGCCCATTATCATGCCTTTTTCATTGATGCAAGAGTGCTATAAAATGTTAGCTGCTGGTAGTTATCAGATCATGAGGTTTTGTCATTTTTGCTGCATTTGATGTGTGCATTATTTGGGCATGAGGTCTACATGTGTTTTGAGCAACAACATGCCGTATTTATAGGGGTGCTTGTCTTGTATTTTTGTGATCTATGTGATGACTAGCACAAGCATGAAAACTAGGCTTTACAATGTTGCTGTTTTCAGGGACTTAGGATTTTGCAGTCCTTTTCCTGCTGTTAGTTTGATGTCATGCAAACTTGATGCTATAGTGAGATCCATGCTTATTTTGGGATACTTTAGTGAGTGTGTTTTCAACATGTGGTTATGTTCTATCCATCTGTGCCCCCTTTTGCAATTATGGAGTGCTTTAACATGTCTTGTTCTTGCTCTACTTTTCCTATAAAATGTTCCTAGCAGAATGTTAACATGTTAATCAATATTGCCATGGTTCTTGCTAGTGATCCATACATCCTATGAACTTGCTCTTGCCATGGTTAGCTTCAAGAACATCTCATATTGCTATTCTTATGATTATATTGTCATGAAATGCTTTGTGGTGAGTGGCATGAGCTCGCAAAGTTGCCTTCATAAATCTGTTTATGGCATGCTCTATTTTTCTGCTAAGTCTGGAACTGTTAATAAAACTTGCTATGTTTACATGGGTTCCATCATATCTTCTGTGCCTTTCTGGGTCATGATCAGTAAGGGACTTTTAATATATGCATTTAGTAGAATGATACCATGTTTTTGTTTGCTATGATATGTTCCTGTAGCATGTTGTTTGCTTGCTCTAAACATTGCTTCATGATGTTGTTTTTGACATGTTAGTAATTTCTCAAAGTCTGTGATGCTGATATCTTTTGTGCTTTTGCCATGCTTGTTTAAACCTGTTCTTTAGTGATTTATCTGTAGATCAGTGTTCATGTTTTGTCAAGCATCTCTTGTACATCACTTCCATATGCTTTGTTGTTATGTTGGAGTGTTGTAGCTTATTTTCTTGTTCCATTCTAAGTGGCATCATGTTGTTAATCACAGTTTTGCACCATTCTTGTTTTGTTTGCCATTTGCAAACCGTGCATCCGTTTCCGGTGATCTTTATATTGATTTCAACCGAAATCATCTCATCTTTCCAACGGCACACTTGGTTTTCCAAGTTGATGCCTTTATCATTCTTTCCCTTCCAGAGCACGCATATGCATTGCATATCATGTCTTGCATATCATGCCATGTATTACATCATGTTGCTTGTGCATTGCACCGTGATTGATTGTTGTTCCTTTTGCTTGTGTTCTTGCCTTGGGTAGAGCCGGGAGACGAGTACATGAACAAGGAACCTGTTGAGTACACTAACGAGGATCAAGCTTTCAACAACTCTGAGAACTTTGCAAGCAAGATGACCATACCCTCGAAATCACTTCTATCTTTGCTTTGCTAGTTGTTCATTCTATCGCTATGCCCCGCTACCTACCACTTGATTTATCATGCCTCACATATTGCCATGTCAAGCCTCTAACCCACCTTTTCCTAGAAAACCGTTGTTTGGCTATGTTACCGCTTTTACTCAGCTCCTCTTATAGCATTGCTAGTTGCAGGTGAAGTTGAAGTTTGTTCCATGTTGGAACATGGATATTGTTGGGATATCATTATTATATCTTATTTACTTTAATGCATCTATATACTTGGTAAAGGGTGGAAGGCTCGGCCTTATGACTGGTGTTTTGTTCCACTCTTGCCGCCTTAGTTTCCATCATACCGGTGTTATGTTCCTTGTTTTTGCGTTCCTTACGCGGTTGGGTGTTATGGGAACCCCTTAACATTTCGCCTTGAATAAAACTCCTCCAGCAAGGCCCAACCTTGGTTTTACCATTTGCCTACCTACCACCATATACCTTTCCCTTGGGTTCTGTAGACCCAAGGGTCATCTTTATTTTAAACCCCCCCCCCCGGGCCAGTGCCCCTCTGAGTGTTGGTACGAAATGGACAACCTACGGGGCCACCTCAGGCAACTTGAGGGTTGGTTTTACTCGTAGCTTGACCTATCTGGTGTGCCCTGAGAAAGAGATACGTGCGACTCCTATCGGGATTTGTCACCACATCAGGCGGCTATGCTGGTCTTGTTTTACCATTGTTGAAATGTCTTTTAATCGGGATTCCGAGACTGATTGGGTCTTCCCGGGAGAAGGAATATCCTTCGTTGACCGTGAGAGCTTGTGATGGGCTAAGTTGGGACACCCCTGCAGGGTATAAACTTTCGAGAGCCGTGCCCATGGTTATGTGGCAGATGGGAATTTGTTAATATCCGGTTGTAGAGAACTTGACACTTAACTTAATTAAAATGAATCAACCGCGTGTGTAGCTGTGATGGTCTCTTTTCGACGGAGTACGGGAAGAGAACACGGTCTTGTCTTATGCTTGAACGTAAGTAGTTTCAGGATCACTTCTTGATCACTTATAGCTTCTCGACCGTGTGTTGCTTCTCTTCTCACTCTTATTTGCGTATGTTAGCCACCATATATGATAGTGCTTGCTGAAGCTCCACCTTACTACCCTTTCCTTCCCATAAGCTTAAATAGTCTTGATCTCGCGGGTGTGAGATTGATGAGTCCTCGCGACTCACGGATACTTCCAAACAGTTGCAGTTGTCGAGGATACCAGTGCAAGTGTTGCTACCAAACTCAAGTGGGAGTTCGACGAGGATTCGGGCCGTTACTATGTTTCTTTTCCGGATGATCAGTAGTGGAGCCTAGTTGGGATGTTCAGGGATCTAGCATTTGGGGTTGTCTTCCTTTATTTTGGTTCCGTAGTCGGACCTTTGATTGTACTTTGGATGATGTATGAATTATTTATGTATTGTGTGAAGTGGCGATTGTAAGCCAACTCTTTATCCCTTTCTTATTCAATACATGGGATGTGTGAAGATTACCCCTCTTGCGACAAGCCTACCATGCGGCTATGCCTCTAAGTCGTACCCCAACACATGGGAGATATAGCCGCATTGTGGGTGTTACAACGACGACAAATGGATAGCATCTCAGGGGTTAGAGAGGAGGGCGGCTGTGAATTTGGTGCGGTGGGGGGCTTCACGGAGGAGGGGCTGAGGTTTCGTGGCTCAAGAGAAGGGAGCTTCCGGTGAGAAGGTGGTTTGGCGCCCACGAGGTATGATTGGGGAATTGGGAGGGGGAACCATGTCTTACGGACGCATTTGTCTAAAATGTGTGTGTGTGGGGGGGGGGGGTTATAGTTCTACCCCTGCCTTTAGGCTTCTTGGCTTGGGTCTGTGTACTGAGGGTCAGGGATAGTAGAGTAACTTTGCTTCTCCCAAATAGGGGGCACGAGCGAGGAGGGAGAGGAGGGCGTGTTTTTAAATATAGTGGGCGCGAGCGATTTCGGGCGAGGACGGTGTGTTTTGAAATATAGTGGACGCGAGCGATTTCGGGCAAGGAGAGCGTGTTTTGAAATAGTGGGCGCGAGCTATTTCGGGCGAGGAGAGGATGTTTTTCTGACCATGGTTTATGAATTATTGGGCACATGTCATTTCTGCCGAGGAGACGGCGCTCTTGGATGAAGTTACGAACCTACCCTCAATGTACAATGGGCCAATTGATGTGTGTCCCACATAGGCCGGTAATTTTGGGTCTCCCATTTATTTGCTCGTGCGAATTCCACTAATTAGAGGGTGTTTAACGGTTTGTTCAAATTTTTGGAGAATGAGCATCCACGTCTACCTTACCAAGTTGATTCGAATCAAATTTTGAAATATTATCTTGCCACTTCTTTTTTAGATGGAGAGATGATGCTTGGGAGTAATGTGTTTTTACATGCGAGTGGCTAACGATTTACTATATGACAAATAGTTGGCCCACTCAAAACGGGAATCAAACCCAAAATGAAATATCTCGATTCAATGAAATACCTCGTTCACCAGGTCAAAATAGTGAACTAAATCCAAAATTGAACACCTCAATCGAGTAGCATGTTGTACAGTATTATAGTACCCCATGAACATGTTGAAAGTCAAATTAATGAACTTGTTTGATATACGCATATCACCATTCATGTGTGGATTGCAGACAACATGTTCTCCAATTTAAATATTTGAATGCAAGTTTATATCGAAACATGGTTTATATCAGTCTTTGATGCATAAAATGCGACCTCCCCCTCTCTCGGACTCCTGATCTCTATCTCTATCTCTATCTCTCGCCGACAATCTTCAATTCTATCGCACGCATCCAACACACAAACCTTGTTGATCCCTCTCCCTCTCTCTCTCCATCTCTCTCTCTCTCTCTCTCTCTCCCTCTTTGTGTGTGTGGGGGGGGTGGTCTTTCTAGTTCGCATGCATATATACTCCATCCATAGGTCTCTCTTGCACACTATGTATGATTATCTAGTCCAAGCTAAATATCTTGGGTTCACTCATCGTACGCACACAAATTTGTTGGCTTGTTGCCCGTAACTCTCTCACGCACCACTCTGTCGTCTTGGAGCTCTTCCTTCTGTCTCTCAAACTCTCCATCTCTCTGGCTCACACATACACATGCATATCTCACTCGCACTTGATAGACCCATCTAAAACTCTATCTCTCTCCCTCGTTCTCTCTCCATCTCACACGCACACACACACAATCTCATGCCTAGCCAAGTATGATGGTCTCTCACTCAATTGTAGGCACACGCAGTCCCCCCTATATGTAAATGACTAGCTAATCTTAGACTCCATCACAAACATGTGCATGGTCTATCTCGATTTTTCTCGGGGCATATTTCTATCGCGCACGCACCTCCCTCGATCTCCCACCCATATAGTCCCCTCACGATCTCGATGGGATCTCTCTATCACAAACACACCCTCTCCCCCTCCCCATGCGTCCATGTTCTCCATGCGTCCCTCTCAACCTTTGTTCCTTGATGGCCATACCTCTATTGGACATGTGCTATAGGGGTGTCTCTCTCTGTTCCAAACAATCACGCACTAGCTATCTTCGTGTATCTCCTCACCTTGCTTTTCTATCTCGGAGATGCATGTGTGATATGTTTGCATAAGAAACAAAAACACACACTCCCTCTTTAATTTATCATTTGTTGTACCTTTCTCTTTCACACACATACTCTTTTTGCACACTCACTCATTCTCCTACACACGCACTTGATCTCTCTCGACTTAGGCACTCTCTTCGGTCCATAGCATATAGATTTATTTGAAAAGTCAAACATCAGAAAGTTTAACCATGTACGTGGAGAAAAACATTTACATCTAGAATGGCAAACATATACCATTAGATTCATCATGAGATGTAGTTTCGTATGATGTATCTTTGGTATTGTAGATATAAATAACACTTGCGTAAACCTGGTCAAAGTTTCCAAAGTTCGACTTCTAAAAAATTTACATGCACTGCATTATCAAGCAGATGAAATATCTCTTCCCCCCTCTCAGCTATCTGACGCACCACTCAGCCTTATCGGGGCTCCTCTATCGCTCTCAAACTTTATATCTCCTGGTTCACACATACACATGTCTCGCTCGCGCTACATAGACCCATCCAACACTCTCCGCCCTTGTTCTCTCTCTATGTGACACGCACCCCCTAAGTACCATAATTCCTCACTCCATCATAGGAGCATCGACCTCCCCCCTAAGTATGATTATCTCTCACTAGCCATCAGGAACACACGTATTGTCTCCTTCCATCCATACATCTATCTCGATATCTCTCGGGGTATCTTCTATCGCGCACACACCTTGTCACTCGATCTCCCACCCATGTAGTCCCATCATGGTCTCCAGGGGATCTCCCTATGACAAACATACACTCTCTCCTCCCCATGTCTACATTTTCTCCATACTTCTCTCTCGACCTCCCTCCCTTATTTGTCAGACCCACGTGATAGGGGTCTTTCTCTCTTGGTTGAAAACAACCACACACTATCTCCTCACCTTGCTTCTGCTGTCGAGGATGCATGTGTGATATGTTTGCATAAGGCACACATGCTTTTTCTCTACTTTTATCGTGTGTTGTCAATGTCTCTTTCACACACGCACACACACTTTTTTCAGTCAATCTTTCTATTTCACACAAACTCTCTCCAGTTAGGTACTCTCTCATGTCCATAAGCTTATGGATGTTTTGAAAAGTCAAACCTGAGAAAGGTTAGACCAGGTATATGTGGAGAAAAACATTTACATCTGGAACGATCATTAGATTCATCACAACATGTACTTACTTCATACTATCATTGATCTTTGGTATTGTAGATATAAGTAATTTCTTTATAATCTTGGTCAAAGTTTCAAAAGTTTGACTTTAAAAAAATGTTGGCACTACATTATCGAATGGAGGGAGTAGCTCTTTCTCTCTCTCTCTCTCATCTATCTCTCACGGACCTCCCCTCTCACTCGAACTCTTTATACCGACGGATTATATGCTCACTATGTCAGCGTATAGCTCCGTATATTGTTTAGTTGACTGGCCAACCATTCCACATGCTGCCTTGTCGGCTCGTGTTCTCTATCTTCGTGTGCTGGCCCATGTGGCACTGGGTGAAAATAAGTAAACTGGAGGCCCGTCTAACATGCGGTGAAGTAAACAAAGTGGAAACCACTCGGGGTAGCACCCTGCACGCTAGTAAATTGAGGGCACACTTCTTCTGCGTGAAGGATGCACTAACACACAATTCACCACTACACGGCGGCATGCACAGAAGGACGCACTCGCGCACACCCAGCAGGCCAGCACACAACATACACCAGCACACGTGTACACCGGCGTCACCGCCGGTTGAGATGGACGGCGAGGCAACCAACAGACGGAGGCGTCTCGAGCCAAAACCGCATCCGGCGAGCCTGGAATTCATTAGCAGCCTCCCCGACAATATCATGCTCGTCATCATCGGCCTCCTCCCCACCAAATCTGCCGTGTGGACCGCCCTTCTCTCCTGACGGTGGTGCCCCCTCTGGCACCGTGTCCCCCTCAACCTCACCGTCGACAGCTGCCTCTACGACGGGGATTGCAAACGCATGGCCGCAGTCTCCAAGATCCTTTCATCGCACCCTAGGCCAGCCAGACGACTTGACATCCGCATGTTCAGTACTAACTACAAGGTCCAAGCCAAGTTCGACGAGTGGTTCTTATCCCCCGCCCTAGATCAGCTCGAGGAGCTCAGCTTTGAAGCAGGACGATGTCGCTATCATTCACCGTTCGCGCTCTGCCTCACGCCAACGCTACGCCGCACCAGCTTCGGCTCCTGCTATCTTCCCCAGATTAATGCCACGCCCGCCCTTCTTCTCCCGCAAATCAAGCAGCTCGACCTCTTCAATGTTGCCATCTCGAAGAAGGCTATGGAGCACCTGCTCCGCAGCTGTACTACGCTTGAGTACCTTCATCTTGAGCAGATCGATGGGTTCATTAGCCTCCACATCGCATCGACGAATCTCCGATGGATTTATGTGTCTTGCTGGCCCCGCAACAAGACATCAATTAGGAAGAGATCACTCCAGCTGTTCCACGTTATGGTCATTGAAATGCGCCTTTCCTTGAGAGACTGCTTGTATCTGATCTAGAAGGTCCAACAAAAATCAGGGTCATTGACGCGCCCAAATTGACAACGTTGGTGTACTCGTCTACCAAATTCTCCGAAATCTTTATTGGATCCGTAATAATTTAGGTACAACACTCATCTTCTTCTAGGTCTTCTTGAAATTCATATTTTTAAAATTTTTCTTGATGTATTTACGCCCGTCTTCAGAAAATGATTCCCACAAGCTTGACCCAGTCTATGCGCACAGTGAAGATCTTAGCAATAAAATCTATCGACCCCAATCTGGATCAAGTTGTTGGATTCCTTACATGCTTTGCATGCACGGAGAAGCTACTCATCGAGGTGAAACTTCTTTCCTATTAGTAGACACTAATCACAACGTAGCTAAATTTTTGTTGTAATTTTCCCAAATTACGATGACAAGTGTAGTGTTGAAAACTTCATCTATGCACTACACCGAAAGAAATGTTTTTAGTATTTTTTTCTCACGTGATCACCAGCATCGTTTTTTGTTGTACTACTATAGTAGCCTAGGCTAGTCATAGTGGAAAGTAACTTAGACTAGTAACTGTATGGTTACCCTAAGAGCAAGTAATACCTTCGTCCTAGTTTACTCTTCCTATTTTGTAGTATCAAAATTTGACCATAGATTTAACTGACAAAATGTTATTGCATGTCACTATAAATTATATCGTTGGATTCGTATTTGAACATAATTTCAAATGGTATAATTTTTGGTGACATGCATTAACATTTTCTTAGGTAAATCTATGGGCAAAATTTTACACCAAATACGAGGTAGTACAAAAGTGGGCTATACCGGCCCTCCACTATGTAGGCCAAAACACGTGCCAAATTCACTTGTGATGCATTTGGCATCGATGCCCCTCCATTGCTCACCTGGTGCCCCAATCTGGATGGAAATCTTGATCACTTACTTTGCTCCGGTGCCAAATTAACTCACGCAATGAAAAAACACTTGCGTGGGAGAGAGAGGACTGAGGCAATAAAAAGACACTTGTTTGGGAGACTGAGAGGCTGGTGTAGTTGGTTTGATTGATTTGTTTATACGTGTGGGTCTGTGTGCACAGCGGTGCCAACTCTCTCACATCGCGTGAGCGGTGGCAAAACCTTTTGATTTGACATCGATGCATATTATGTGGCATAATTTTGAGAAATATGGCATCAGCCACATAGTGGAAGGCAAGAAATGCGCAAGCTCTTCACGTGCTCCTAGGTAAATGAGAGGAAAGAGAATGAGAGAGAGAGTGAAAAAATATCACTAGCCAGCCAACCCTATCGTATGAGCGAATGATATTGGTACCTCTTGATGACACGGCAGTCTTATACAGCCAGCTGCTCTAATATGTTGTCTCCTTTTGCAGATAAAAAAAGACCCGATAGTGAAAAATGTTCTGCACTATAACAATCTCATCGAATGCCTTGATCTCCATCTTACAGAAATTGATTTGATCGACTACCAAGACAGCACATCTGAGATTAAATTGGCCAGGTTCTTTGTTCTGGAGGCAAGTGTGCTCAAGGTAATGAGGTTTGGTGCTCTCTGGTGCAACAATGAATGGCGTGCTGATCACCGCAAGTGTCTAAGCCTAAATTACAAAGTCTCCGCATAAGATGAATTTGTTTTTGAAACATCAAGTGGCGAGAGACTCGAAAATTTATTTGCCCAGTAGTGACTTTTCAGGGCGGTGGATTTTAGTTTGTACGATAATGTTGCATCTACCTAAAGTAACGAAAGTTCTTACGTAAACTTCCTAGTAATTCCCTCTTCATAGGTGCAGCATTACTCCTAACATTTGTAATATCAGTTTGAAACTTGTAATATTGCAGTGTCGTATTCCTGTGTTTTCAAAATCCTGCAAAATCAAAGAGGTCTTGAGTTTGTGATGATGTTGTGCCTGCCATCTTTCACCAATAGCCGTCGGATCTAGATCTAACGCATAAAAACCTATAGCGACCCTTTCCAATGGACCGTAGTCTCTCTGCTTAAGTGTCATCCCTGGATCGGTATGGCTGACACACACAGTACTCGAGGATTTATTGCAGAGTTCAATCACACACTTATTACATCAAGTGTCTCAAAATAGAGTACTATTACAATAATATGGCTGAAGGCCATCTAAATTAAGATAACTGCAGAAGCTTCGAAGGTAAATGAGTCCATCCAACTCCACGACAAAACTGTGTGCATGACAACGACCTATCGCACCTTACTCTTCGTCTGAAAACTCTCCAACATGGTACATTGCAGCCGTGTAGGTCAGCACATGGAATATGCTGGCAAGATAACACTATAGAGCAATGAACAAATAACAGCTCTCACTACATGCATATTTCGCTGGTGGAGGCTCTAGGGTTATCATTTGCATAAAGCTATTTTTTCCCTACAACAAAGGAATAGATTTTATTTAACTACAAAGTTTATGTCATTATTGAGAAGGTACCCCAATATCAATCCCAAAATAGTAATTAATAACCCAACTAATTCATTAAGCAAGGTGATGAGATCAAAAAATAATTCATGTACCAGATACTCAAGATGTCCATAAACGGGGACACGACTAACCATGATTAGTTTATACAGTCTGCAGAGGTTTGCACACTTTTCCTTACAAGACTCGATCTCCTCCATTGTATTTCTCTCACTACATGATGTTTGAGAAACGGATGATCAAGACACAGTCTTTCCGAAGAGGTCCCTTTAACCGATAGATAGGCCGGTACACCTACAATCCCCTACATCTGCTAGCCCATCATGGAAAGTATTCCCACAACTTACTCAACTATGCCAGAGCCCATAATGGCTTGTGGCTGCACACGAAAGTTTCTAGCATGAATAATCTTATGATCCCTTTGAGCCTGGGTGGCATTCCATAGGATGATCACACGGGTACCACGGGATCTCCTAGGACAAAACTTGATTCCCCAGGTGCCCACAACCAATCCACCTAGATGTGTATTAAAGTAGCCACCTTAAGTTTCCCTTAGTTAAATACAACTCTCACATCTCTCATGAATCTCACATACCAATCCACGTCTATGAGCATAGCAAAACAGTATGAGCATAACGTATAAACCCAGGGTTAATAAAAGACAATAGGTTCCTACCTCAACAACTAATCTCTAAGATCAGGGTTTAAAGATCAGGAACTAATCTCTAAGAAAACTAATCGCAGATAGGTCCCTGGCCGAAAATAAACTGAAAAAGAAAAATCTATCGACGAATGTCCGCTAACAGAGACTACGAACGGATTCATTCATTAACAGAACCAATCGGGTGAATGCTCACTAATTAACTTAACCTAATAAATAGACCGATCTAAAAAATAAAACCGAAACTAAAAAAACACGGTGGGTTAGTGGTTATACCGGTTCGGGAAAAAGAACCGGCGGCGACGGCAACTCCGGCGAGGTTCCGGCGACGCGGGTGGCGGCAGGGTGGTGCGATGGCAGCGTGGGAACGGCGAGCGGCGGCGACGACACGGGCTGGCAGCGACGGTGCGGCTGCGGCGAGCGGCGGCGCGGTGCGGGCGGTGTTGGCGAAGGGCGGCAGTGATCGGTGAGGAGGAGGGGGCGGCGGGGTCGGCTTGTAAGGGGAGGGGTGGTGGCCGATTTGGGGAGGGGGTCGGTGGCGGCGGCTCCGACCCAGACTCCTAGCCGGAGTCCAGCGAGGACACGGGCGGTGGCACGAGGGAAGGCCGTCGGCGGCTCAGGGCTTGGCCTGGCTTCGGCTGGGCCGGCCCAGTCGGCACACGATAGACTTTTCTTTTAAATAATAATTTTGCCGTAGAGAAAAATCCAAAATAAAATAAAATAAAAATCCTAAAATTCCAAAAATAATTTTCAGGGCCCCTCCTAATATTTAGGACAAAGTGAACATTTTTCTTGGCTAAATGCCATTTTGAAAATGCATATTTTCCCCTAATTTAACCGAATAAAATATCAAATAAAATATATTTTTATTCAAAATTAAATTTCCATTATTTCCTTGCTGTTTTGAAGAAGTCATATTATCTTCTCTCATCATTTTATTTATTTTGAAATAATTGGAAAAATAATTTCAAATAAAAATCACTTTGATCCAAATTACCAATTTTGAAAATTAAAAAATGGAATTTTATGAAAACCTCCAACTCCTTGAGTTGCTTAAGGTCTCTAGGATCAAAATGTCCAAATAAATCAAATTAAAAAATGTTCAAATCAGGGATGCATATGATGACCTAATGATTAACATCCAAAGTGAAAATTGGGATGTTACAAAACCAAACTTCTCCAATTTTGCAAAAAGATGCCCGCACTTGTTCCCTATTTACAAAAAAACTCCTTGTCTCTCACAATCACCCTTATCTCCTCCCCACCACATCTAGAAGGCCATGGAAAAATCTGGCGCGATGGCCGCTGCCGGCGCCGTCCACCCCCAATCTTGGTGTTCTGTGCAATGCACGAGCATCTACGCACGGGAAATTATGTCGAACATAGCTAGTTGTAAGCCGGCTAGCAACCATGATGATAGTGACTGCAGATGGTGAGGTTGACTATGATATGCCGAACACGGCACCTATACTCAGGTGTCATCTCCGGCGCAGGGTCTTGTCACTTCACTGTGAGGAGCAGCACGTAATAATTTGACCAACGAGTAATACAGTACTACTACATTGGTAGTACTACTACTAGTACTAACACCACTATCTGGATTTAGTAGTACTACCACGTCCATCTGGATTTGGACATGTAGTATTTGACTGGCAGTATCTTGTAATGCATGTCACACAAAATGTACTACTCCCTCTGTAAATAAATACATGGTGAATTGTTTTATTCCTTCCGGTAGATGGCTCAAATATGAAGTCTCATCAATCAGACTATTATTGTACTCACCGAGCGCTCCGCTTTGTAAGCTACCAATAAAAATTACAATCAAAGACTACTATTGTACTCCCTTCGTACTGGTGCATTAGTCACATTATGAAAACCAAATAGTAATCCCAAAACTTTTAGGCACGATGCATTAACTACCGACCTCATTCCCTATTTTTTGCCACGAAAAAAGAAATCACCCAATACGAGACGTGGGGTGCGTATGCATCCAATGACTTGAGACTACTCCCTCCGTCTAGGTGTATAAGTCATCTTAGAGCAAGTGAAAAAGAGGAGTGGGCTCTAATGCAAGAGCCTAGCTATATGCGGATTCCTAGGACGATATACAATAAATATGAAGAAAGAGAGAGAGAAGATGAGAAAAAGTAGTACCCTTATAGCCAGCCTTATAGCTAACATTATTGTATGAGTGGCTACAAGTGATGGCTCTATATGACATGGCAACGTCATATAGCCAGCAGCTGATGGCTATATGAAATTGCCATGTCATCTATAGCCAACCTTGTATCCTTCAAGTATAATAGTAAGATACAAAGATGTGCTACTTCATTAATACATGGCCCACCTCCCACTCTCGCATAGTGCCTAGGAGCATGTGCTGTAGCTGGCTCTTATTCTGTAGCCGGCTCCTCTTCTCTTCCCTGCACGTCAGCAGAAAAATTATATTTTAATCCTTAGAGCCTACTTACATAAGCTTATTATCCTTGCTCTTAGGTTGTGCACCGTGACCAATACGAAGGGGAAAGCGCAAGAACTTAATGTATTTTTGCTAAATAATAGGATTACATGCAATGAACTAACCACTGCATGTCATGTTTGGTAGTCTCAACTCACTGAAAGCATGCATGGCCCACATCTCTCATTGGTTGATATGTCATGAAACAAGAAATGAGGAGGGAGTTAATGTACCATGCCTAAGTGTTTTGGGATTATTTGGTTTTGTAAGGTGACTTACACAACATTTTTGGTTACATGCATTACCATTTTATTAGTTACATCAAAGGTCAAAACTTGGCGCAAAATGCAAAGGGGACAAATAAACCAGTAAACATCAAAGTTCTCTCGTTTGGCCCCGACTAGAGGTCCGGTGAGATGACTATACCGCACCGGCACGGAGGGGGACGCAGCTTCATTGACTTACTGCACCTGCGTTTGGGTCAATGACACGTGGGCCCAATAGGTGGTTGGCCCACCTGTCATACAACCAAAGGCAGGTGCAGTAGAGGGCCGGGGAGTAGATGGCCAACACACACATGAATGCAACAGAGTCTGCCCTTCTCGTATCAAGGCTCCCCGTCAGTCCAATCTATGAAATCATACGCACCTACGCACCCTAACCAAGGGCAAGAGTGATCACTCCAATCGCAAGATCAGTTGACTAGACGCTAGACCCATGGAGGCGATGAGCGTGAGCATCAGCCGGCTGTGCCAGATGGTCCACGATGCTGGCCTGTGGCCCGACACCGAGGAACATCTCTAGGTCGTTCTTGAGGCTGCCAGGGAGAGAGACCGCTTGGATGACAACTTCATCTCCTTGTTCAACAAGGTCCTCATCGGCTTCCTCGACAAGTTCATCGTCGTCAAGAAGCTCGCAGATGACCTTGACGTACGCCTCCAGCCCACGCGCCCAGGCTATGCGATGCCCGCCACCCTCAATGAACTCTATGGTGATAACATCTTTGACATATTGGTGGCCCTACGACTGCCCGCTGACGCGTTGGAGAATGTCTACCTTGAGGTCGCGCTCGCTGCGTAGCGCCTGTTGTAGCAAGACACCGTCGACATAATCACCCATGTCTATGCGCAAATCGTCCAAAAGAACTACTACGTGCCAGAGGAGGATGATAGGTCGCTGGCCTTGTTGACCCGCAGGGCAACCTTGGACGGCATTGTTCAAAAGCAAGTTGAGCTTGCCGCCAACGCTGCTGCTCCTCACACATCGGTTGGTGACCCAGCGCACTAGGGTGTGAGGATGTCGTTGATGGATCCGTATGTATCTTTATATTTCCATCAAATCCTTGTAGTAGTATATGGTACTACTAGTAATTATCTTACCTTTGCATCAACTTCATAATTTTCATACGTACTCCATGCATGAACAGCGCCAGAACCAAACTTCTCATAACTCTAGGGAAAATCATTATCTCTATCTATCGGTCGCGCCATGGAGCATAACCAAATTTTACAAGTTACAACTTCAAAAGGAAAAGCCTGCTGTGTTCATGTCGCACCCCCAAACGGTTGGTCTGGCATGCCGCTCAAGGGGGAATGTGTGCTGTGTTGCATTTTCACTTACAAGTGGGACCGTAGTTGAGCAAACCAACTATCGACAAACCCCCACCCCGCCCACCGCGCGATGGCTGAGAAAACATGAGGGAGAAGAGATGATTGTAGCATGGACTCCCAGAAAATTGGTGTCGGATGGGACTCGTGTGGGTGGCGTGTGCCGTACTGCTAGACGTGAATGCTAGTTATGGCCCATGCCACCCCACTATATCGAGCCTATATCGAGGTGCTGGTTACGTAGAACAAATTTCTTACAGTCCGGCTCAGCCCTCCTCTATCTCTCTTCTCAGCCAGCCAGCAGACGCGCGGAGCCCATCGTTTGTTTGCTCACATGCGGTCCCACATGTGAGTGAAAATGCAAGAGGACCCACTGAACCTGCACATCTTTCACCTCGACGTGCTGGTGATGAAAAACAAATCCAATAAAGATCTTCGGTGGCCTCTTTTGGAGTTACTCAAGAGTAGTAAGATTATATTTATAGTTTAACCCAAGATGCACATCATGTGGCTTCAACTACCACTCCATTTCCTTGCATGACACGACACTGGTGCGTGTCGGTCCTAAACAAATGGTTTTTTACCCCTTTCCGCGACGGCATTTGGAACCATCGCCAAGTGACTGTGTGCGATAGGGTGTTCTTCCCACACAACCCAGAAATCGTTGGGGATAGGCCCTCTTGGGACCCAGTCTGTGGTCGTGTGCGATCGAGAGAGGCATCGAAACCCAATCATTTTCGTAGGTATGTACATCCCACACGGTGAATCCCAGAAATCATTTCCGTAGGTATGTACATCCCACACGGTGAATCCCGGAAATCATTTCCGTAGGTATGTACATCCCACACGGTAATACAAGAAAATCATTTCCGTAGGCATGTACATCCCACACGGTGAATCCCAGAAAAACATTTCCGTTCGTATTTATATCACACACAGTTAATCCAAGGAATACGTTTCCGTTCTTATGTACATCCCACACAGTCAATCCAGGGAACACGTTTTCATTCAGACATAAATCCCACACAGTTTTATGTGTAGGCTCGTGTGCGAAAGGTGTAACTATCACACATGGTCTTCCTTGGTTAACTATTTGCTTTTATCAACCATATCACACACGATTTGATGAAGAAAACTGTGTGGCATTGGGCTATCCATCGCAACCGCTTTTACTGCTAGAACCGTTTGCAAAGGTCCATGACACATTTAGCAGGTTTATTAGTTTACAATTAATAATTCCAGTATTACGCAAATTCACATTTCATATCGAAGATCTGTTTGCCAATTTCATACCAGGCACATAAATATATTATAACATCATAGTACGGTAGCTACATGAAAATAGCACAGTACAACATATAGCTAGTTCAACTTCATAAGAACAATATATTCATTTCCCTAATCGAGATCATCCAGGCTCGTCTTATCCATGTCTACTTTCAGTTCAGTAAGAACCCATTTTGCACGGGCCAACTGGGAAAGTGCCTCCTCCTTCGCCAACACCATCTTAGAAAATTCTTTAAAAAAATCTGAGCTCATTCTCCACCTTCAACTTTTTATCCCGCATCTTGAAATATGCTTCAGCGTTGACAAGACTTTTTCTAAGCCTAGCTGTCTTCACTTCCTCATACATGCTCCAGAGCTTCGTTAGGCACATCTTCAAATACTATGACCACTGTTGATCAACCCACTCCAAGTAAGAACACTTCCATTCATCCTATAATATTTAACACTGGATCAGTAACAATTGTAGGGGAAATGGGTTTATAGCGACATAGGAAATCACCAATACTTATTTTGAAAAACTGAAGAAACATGTTAACTATGACATATCTTCTCCAAAAGATCAATGTGCAAATGAAATAATTGGTACTGAGACAACAACCAAATTCTGGAACATCAGAAGCTATAATTAACTACCACAACGCTACAAGTTCTTACTCATGTACAATAAATAACAAATTGAACATTTTATGAGGAAGGTAAATAGAATTGCAACAGCATGGCGACAGTGTTTGGATGACAGCAAATTGATACTAACAGGTGTGTACATGCACAAATTTAGTAACATAGAACTAATAGCACTAAGGCCGTCCACTATGTATGCCAAAACTGGTGTGAAGACAATTGTTGCTACATCTCGCACCGGTTCCCTGAACTGGTGAGCCGATGCAACGAAAAAAAATCAGGGACCTAGACTAAAGAGCACGTAGTTGCTCTGATGCCCAGTTCCTTCATGCCATAAAGATTTAGTATTTTATTGCTTGGCTGCTCGGATGTGTGGACCAAAGTTGGCTGCACAAACTGTTGAAGTGGTGCCAAATAATTTTCTAATGGCACCGCTGATGAGATGGCAACAATTTAAGATACTAAATACAAACTGTGACACTATCTTAGGATGCGTTTGGTTGAAGGTGTGGTATGAATTGGTTGGGACCGTGACAGTATCGGAATCACATCTAACAAATGATTTGTAACAATGGAAGAGGGTCTAATCTTCTCTGCACATGCTAGAAACTTCCTCCCAGTGTCCATAGAATCAACCGCAAGTAGCTTCACGCATGGAGATTGATGGTGACAACGAGTAGATAGATCTTTAGCCACCCCGCTCCATTTGTTGCCACTGATGGTCTTAGGGAGCTACAAGAGGAAGAAATGACTCAAATCGACCTCTGGGTAAAAATCCTTCATTCCAAGTCATAGCCCAAGAGAGAGAAGAGAGGCGTACCCGGGTGGTGAAGGAGTAGTCATCGGAGGAGGAACCGCTGGAGATGTCTTTGAGAAGACCATGGCGACCCCGGCTGTAGGATGCGAGACGACAAGAGCGAGGAAGCAGCTATAACTTAGCAAGCAACGAAGGAAGGTGGAAATAGGGGAAATGTGACTTGTGGTCGGGGAGAAAAGGGGGTGGGGAAGGGGGGCGGGGGTAGATATTTTGGCGGTAGTCCAAAATTTTGGAAATGTGGAGGGAAACTTTGCGCGCGGTGCCGCCGGACCATTCACTTTGAACGATTGTGTGCACCACAAACGATTCTTCTGCTTTACGCGCATGGGATGAGTTTGATAATTCAAATTTTGGTCTCAAGGCATGGGCACATTCACTTTGAACGTGTGCGGTGCCAGCGGACCATTCACTTTGAACGATTGTGTGCATCGCAAATGATTCTTCTGCTTTACGCACATGGGATGAGTTTGATAATTCAAATTTTGGTGGAAATTTCCTTGAGTACTTCATTGCATAATTTAACATCGCTTGCTAATTTCGGCACACAAAAGAGCGTACAGCGGACATACCACACTTACTGAATCGAGCAATTTCAGTAATTACACGGAGCCAGTTGACCTAAACATTGCTCTAACAAAAGACCAGCATTAAAAACAAAGCATAAGTATGCATAATTAGAAATCCGCCGCCGCACCGACCTATGCATCACCGGTGTGAGATGAGACGTCGATGACTTGCCCTGGCGACATGCCGCCGTTGGTGGACTCCGCGTCCCCCCTGCTGAAGTCGACCGTGTCCTTGTCCTCGTCCTCGGCGCCGCCCTCAAGGTTGTAGTACTCATAGTAGTGGCTATGCCAGAGCTCGCGTTGGTACTCCACCACCGATTCCTCGACGGACAGACTCTTCTCTACCTCGACCTCGTCCACACGCAACTCCTCCTCCCGGCGCTCCACAATCTCCGCCACCTCCTGCATCTCCAGCTCCCGCTCGGCGACCTCATGAGGAAGTAGCTGCTCCATGGCCACCGCCGCATTTTCAGACGTGGGTTGCATGCTGGAGTCCGAGGTGGCCGGGAATATCTTGGCGTGTGCATCCTCAACCTTGGTGTGGAATGGCCTCGACCCGGGCCAGGGCAACATCAGCGGCACGGACGGCAGCTCGAGGGCTCTCGACATTTGCAGCCGCTGTCGTAGCAGTAGCTACAGTCGTCTCGGCTGCTACAGCTGCCCTGTCGGCTGCCGCAGACACCCTCTCGGCGGAAGCGGCCGCGCTCAATGCGGATGCGGCGGCTCTCTCGGTGTAGGCGGTCGTGCTCTCGGTGCAGGCGGCGGCGTTTGGGATGGAGACGTGGCCATCGTACGGGCCTTCACGAAGCGTTTCCACGACATCATCTTTGCAAGAAGGGGGTAGGGGAATGGGGATCGGGATACGTGGATTCGGGGGTTGCTGGCACTAGAGCAGAGAGTCAGCGAAGCTTAAGGAGGGAGGCTTAAATAGACCCAGATATTTTCATCGCAAACGGTTCCTAGAAAACAACTGGGTGTGATGTTGTAGATATTTTTTATTAGCTGTGAAAGATAAATTTGGAATGAAGTGCCAATGGATGGTATTTTAAATGAAGAACAAATTTTGTAGTACTAATACAATTTTCATCGTAGCAGCAGCTGTAGCCGTCTCGGCAGCTACAGCGGCCCTGTCGGCTGCCACAGCTGCCCTCTTGGCGGAAGCGGCCGCACTCAATGCGGATGTGGCAGCTCTCTCGGTGTAGGCGGCCGCGCTCTCGGCGCAGGCGGCGGTGTTCAGGGGGGGGGGGCGACGCGGCCATCGCACGGGCCTTCACGAAGCGTTTCCACAACGTCATCTTTGCAAGAAGGGGGTAGGGGAATGGGGATCTGGATTCGTGGATTCGGGGGTTGCTGGCACTAGAGCAGATGAGTCGGCGAAGCTTAAGGAGGTAGACTTAAATAGACCCAGATATTTTCATCGCAAACGGTTCCTAGAAAACAACTGTGTGTGATGTTGTAGATATTTTTTATTAGCTGTGAAAGACGAATTTGGAATGAAGTGCCAATGGATGGTGTTTTAAATGACCAACAAATTTTGTAGTACTAATACAATTGTCATGTCAAATTTTGGAAAATTTCAGCGGTCATTTGACCTTCTAAGACATTTAAGTGATTTTCTAGCCATTTAATGACCGTAATTGAAATTTGAACTACATGTGCATGCAACATCTAACCATAACGGTTTGAAAACTCATATTTTGTGTACATGTGTGCGATTTAATTCCATGTGCAGTAAATTCGAAGGAATTTTCAAACATATTGGTCTAACGGCTATGACACAATTAAGCATGGTATGACATGGCATTTTAATTCCAAAAAATTAAAAAAAATTAGAAACACATGAAACCTTGGTTGATGTAATGTCATGCCACCAAGATGATGTGGTAAAGAAATTGGCATGTTCAACGAAAGTTTGGACACATACCCCTCACAAACCGGAGCAACTCGCTAGAAGGTTCGTGGTTCCGAGAGGGAACAATGCAAGTTTGATGACGAACGGTAGATAGCTTCCTCTTACGGCCTTCAAAAAATTTCTACGTCTGACGTGCACTACTACAATTGTAATGTGAAATTTTGGGAAATTCTAGGGGTCATTTGACCTTTTAAAGACATTTAAGTGATTTTCTAACCATTTAATGACCGTAATTCAAATTTGAAATACATCTACATGCAACACCTAATTAACCAAAAAAATTTGAAAAATCATATATGTGTACTTGTGTGCGAGTTAATTCTATGTGCAGTAAATTAGAAGGAATTTTCAAACATATTGGTCTCACGACATGGACACATGCATACGTATGCATGGAGTGACATGGCATTTTAATTCAAAAAATAGAATAATGATGAGAAACACATGAAACCTTGGTTGACGTAATGTCATGCCACCAAGATGATGTGGTAAAGAAATTGGCATATTTGACGAACGTTTGGACACACGCCCCTCACAAACCGGAGCAACTCGCTAGAAGGTTCGTGGTTCCGAGAGGAAACAATGCATGTTTGATGAAGAACGGGAGATAGCTTCCTCTTACGGCCTTCAAATTATTTCCTACGTTTAACGTGCAGTAATACAACTGTCATGTGAAAATTTGGTAAATTTCAGGGGTCATTTGATGTTTGAAAGACATTTAAGTGATTTTCTAACCATTTAATGACCGTAATTTAAATTTGAACTACATCTACATGCAACGCCTAAACATAACGGTTTGAAAAATCATATTTTGTTGTACTTGTGTGCGAGTTAATTCCATGTCCAGTAAATTCGAAGGAATTTTCCAACATATTGGTGTCAAGGCATGGGCACATGCATGGAGTGCATGGCATGGCATTTTAATTCCAAAAAAATAAAAAATGATTAGAAAACATGAAACCTTGCTTGATTTAATGTCATGCCACCAATATGATGTGGTAAAGAAATTGGCATGTTTGACGAAAGTTTGGACACACACCCCTCACAAACCGGAGCAACTCGCTAGAAGTTTCGTGGTTCCGAGAGGGAACAACGCATGTTTGATGATGAACGGCAGATAGCTTCCTCTTACGGCCTTGAAATTTTTTCAACGTCTAACGTGCACTACTACAACTATAATGTGAAATTTTGGAAAATTCTAGGGATCATTTGACCTTTCAAAGACATTTAGGTGATTTTCTAACCATTTAATGACCGTAATTCTAATTTGAACTACATCTACATGCAACACCTAATCAAAACGGTTTGAAAAGTAATATATGTGTACTTGTCTGCGAGTTAATTCCATGTGCAATAAATTAGAAGGAATTTTCAAACATATTGGTCTCACGACACGGACACATGCATACGTGTGCATGGAGTGATGTGGCATTTTAATTCAAAAAAATAGAAAAATGATGAGAAACACATGAAATCTTGGCTGATGTAATGTCATGCCACCAAGATGATGTGGTAAAGAAATTGGCATGTTTGACGAACGTTTGGACACATGCCCCTCACAAAACCGAAGCAACTCGTTAGAAGGTGCGTGGTTCCAAGAGGGAATAATGCATGTTTGATGACGAACAGGAGATAGCTTCCTCTTACGGCCTTCAGATTTTTTTTCCTACATTTAACATGCACTAATACAACTGTCGTGTGAAAATTTGGTAAATTTCAGGGGTCATTTGACCTTCCAAAGACATTTAAGTGATTTTCTAACCATTTAATGACCGTAATTCAAATTTGAACTACATCTACATGCAATGCCTAACCAAAATGGTTTGAAAAATCATTTTTTTGTGTACTTGTGTGCGAGTTAATTCCATGTGCAGTAAATTCGAATGAATTTTCAAACATATTGGTGTCAAGGCATGACATGCATGGAGTGCATGCCATGGCATTTTAATTCCAAAAAATTAAAAAATGATCAGAAAAACATGAAACCTTGCTTGGTTTAATGTCATGCCACCAAGATGATGTGGTAAAAAAATTGGCCTACTTGACGAAAGTTTGGACACACACCCCTCACAAACCGGAGCAACTCACTAGAAGGTTCGTGGTTCCGAGAGGGAACAATACATGTTTGCTGACGGACGGGAGATAGCTTCCTCTTACGGCCTTGAATTTTTTTCCTATGTTTAACATGCACTGATACAACTATCATGTGAAAATTTGGAAATTTTCAGGGGTCATTTGACCTTTTAAAGACATTTAAGTGATGTTCTAACCATTTAATGACCGTAATTCATATTTGAACTACATCTACATGCAACGCCAAACCGAAACGGTTTGAAAAATCGTATTTTTCTGTACTTTTGTGTGAGTTAAAAAATCATCAGACGATGAAAATATCTGGTGTTCAAAAAAGAAAATGTAAAGATCTGGCAAGACTACTGCCCCCACACGATTGGCACTCTATCTCATGGCTGGAGGTTTGGTAGGTGATTGGCAGGGATCATTAATCAGACACGGCTCTGTATTGGAAACTGTAGCTATTATGTTGACACACGGATTTTCTGCGGGAATTTTGTGTAATTCAAACTACAGTACTCGTAAATTCCGGCGACTGGCGTGTGTACTGTACCCGTCGATCTAGATTCTGGCCGCCAATAAATACTACCTTGCTCATGTTGTCCCGCCTGCATTCTCATCTACATCCTCCCCTCACTCGCCCTCTCTATCTCTCAAATCTCTGCCATGGCGTCGTCGGTCTGCCCACGCACCGATGAGGAGTCGCCGACCCCCAAGGACGCTCACTCGATTAGCAGTGACGAGGACCCCTACGCGCCGCCTAACGAGGTTGCGTTGGGCCCCCCAACTATGGATTGGTTTTGGGGCCAGTACAATCTTTGTTTGTGGAAGTCGCTGCCACTGGCTGAGAAAACTAGGCAAGTGGCGTTCAAGAAGCAGATGGCGGAGGAGGAAGCCAGGTACCAGGCAGCCTGTGAAGCCCGTGATGCCGCCTGGAAAAAGGAGGCGACGGAGCTTTGGGGGCGGGCGCGTCGTCGTGCCGAGTAGGTGTACGAAGACGGGTACTTCACGAGGAAGGTCATAGGCGCTAGGCGCCTCGTCGCTGCATGGAGGTGGGCCAATAAGCTCCAGAGTGTCATCGACGAGGAGCTCCGGTGGGCGCCCAACGAAATGGCAAGATCGGCTGCGCACGTCTGCCAGCAAGAGGCTGATCAGTACGTCAAGCGCTGCGAGGCGAAGGAGTCGGAGTACTGCCTCCGCACTGGGAAGACGCCGCACACCAGGGAGCTACTGGCGAGGGCCTGCCGGAATACTGGCCCTAGGAGGGATTATTAGTCTTAGTATTGTTCGTTTTCAATTCTATGCATTGTACCTAGTAGTTAAGTATCATCACGCATATGTGATGATATATATATATATATATATTGTGTGATGATCTAATGAATTCCATTTTCTATCTGTTTTTGTATACTAATTTGAATCTAGTTGTTATCATCCACATATACAGAATGGAAAGCGTATATACACACATTGAAATAGAACATATAAGAATGGAAAACAGAGTACACACATTGAAAGAGAGCAATAAACAGAGCAATACTATGATTGCTGTGAATACAAAGCTATCCATGTCAAAACAACCTTTCAAAATAAAACGCGTCCATGAGACCATGACCAGCAGTCCTTGCCTAGGGTAGCTCTTGGCTCTGCCTGAACTCATGCAGGCGTTCGTCCAAGTGGTCGGCATGCTCGCGGTACATCTGGAGCGCGGTCTCGAGCTCCAAGTTGGCTATTTCATCAGAGATCACTAGCTCGAGGATGCGACGGCCATGTTCCTCTACTGCGCCTAGGTGGACACCTGGGCCAAGGAGGCGGTTGAGCCTATAGACTAGCGCGTTGGCATCCAGCGGGCCGTGGACAAGGTGAATGGTGGCACCCATGCGAACGGCACGGCGGGCGTTCGGTGCAAGTACGGCGTGGCCAGCATCTGGTGCAAGTACGGCGCTGAGGGCCTCTGCCCACTTCTAGCAAGGAATGGGGGTACTGACGGGATGTGTACCCAGCTGCGACGCCGTGTCGATAGCAGACAAGCGCCAGTGGATCCACTCTTGCTGCACGGCGTGCCGCGCCTCTCGCTCTGTGGCACTCCAACGGTCTCGCCGTGCGGCAAGATGCAGCCTATCGGCACGAACGTGCCTCTTGCTCTGTGGCGCTCCAATGGTCTCACCGTGTGGCGAGATGCAGCCTATCGGCGTGGATGCGCCTAGCTTGCTCTGCACGCACCATCGATCATATTGTGCGATGAGTTGCAGCCTGTCGGTGCTGACATGCCTATCTTGATCCGCGGTGCTCAAGCGCCATGCACCAAAGGTCTGCTCAACCCTGGCGATGACGCGCATCACAACGTCGTCCATTGCGTTGCTGGGGAGTGCCTCGACCTCGACGGGCCATGGCGCCTGATCATTTTCCTCGTCGACGAGGTTGATAGCTAAGGCGACGCTTTGGTGGTTGGCATTCTTGGAAAAGGTGGATCTGCTACAGGTTACGCTTGTCGCCTCCGTGCGTCGCACGCCCCCTATGCGCAATATAGCAGGGTGGCGGGAAACATGTGAGAAAATGGCAGGAAATGGTGGCGTGTTCATAAAACACCATCATTTAATGGAAACTTAGCATCGAGCTAGCATAAGAAGTAAGTGATGATCAGATGAACACGGACCACACTAGGGATCCCATCGGTGATGAATTCATCAATCCCAAATGGTTGAATACTAGAAAGCGTTTGCCCACAACACACACGTCCTATTCCATCACAAATAGGTCGGATGGATCAACTGTATGCAACGTATCCGGATGACCGCCCGTCCCACAATGGCCAATAGACGTTGTGTAGATAGAGCATATCACATATGTCTTGTTAGAAGCAATCGTGTGTGTTATTATCGGTCTTCGCACACATTTCTGATTACAGACATGTTTACTGTGTATCACACACATCTTGTTATATCGAACCGTTTCTGTTCTCTCGCCTAATCACAAAAAGTTCATCCGAGTGAACTGTATGCTGTACATCACACACACCTTGATCGGGCTGTCTGTTTCTTTTGTGTTGCCTAATGACAAACAGTTCATCCGAGTGAACCGTATGTTGTACATTGCACACACCTTCATTTGGCTGCCTGTTTCTTTTGTTCCTCCTCCTCGCAAATAGTTAATTGAACTAAACCGTATGCCCTTCATCGCACATGCAACTAAAACCTGAACCGTGTTTGATGCATCCGTCATCGCAAATGTTTTATACATTTCTGACGGTTTTCCTACACCATCGTTTGCGATCATTGCATGACACACAGTTTCTCGAAGGGTCTCTGATCATAGTGTTGCGTTAGCAGCATCATGCAATAGTGTGACCTGGCTGCTGGATGTCCCACGTGTTGGCAAAAGGAGGAGCAAATCGACCAAATCTTCTCCACATTTAGATCAGATGAGTAGGAAACACTCCAAGCCCTGTGCCTACATCATACTACGTACAAGCCCACCTCACGTAGTCATGCTATCACCATATTTATCGGTCTCCGTGCGACACCTAGCTCTAGTTGATCTAACTAGAACTAACTATTGGTTGGCTCTATGTGATGTGGCAACTTCATACTACTACGGATGTTGGCTACACTACTACGGCACTAACACTCCAAGAAGTGAGTCGAAAACCATTTATAAATTGAGTTTATGACATGCATATGCAAATGTACCACTCATTACATATAACAAGTCATCAACACACAACAACAACGAGGATACATGTTGGATTATATATTAGTTCCAACAAAACATTCTAGTAAATACTAAAGTTTTCATCACACAACAAATAACAAGAAATGAAATGAACTTCAGCTCAACCAATCCTCGGCGTTCGAAATGCTTACTTTGAACCAGAAGAGTTTCTCTCGGAAGGGCCAAGTACTGTCAATCTCAAGACCAATGTAGGACTGATCATCCAGGCTGAAGCGGCCTCTTTCATGAACCATATTGTGATAGCCACGATAGGGAAGCATAGCAATGTCCGAGGTATAGATACAGTTGCTTCTCATAAATGGTAGTAACGTTGTGTCAACAGCAGCTGGATCGCCTTTCAGCATGATTGGATAGTTTTGTCCAAGGAACAACGAGTTTCCTCCAAGCGTATCAATACTAAACCAGGGAGAAGGTGTTGGTGCTAGCACAGTAATACCCATCCCCAATACCTTGCAATGGATGTTGGAATAGGTCCGGAGAGTGCGAACATGGGAGACAACACCTGCTTCCTTAGTCACATCAGCGTTGCCCCTGTATACAGACAAGAAGAGGTGATCCATCGGAATAAGTTTCCAGGCACCACTAAGGATATCGGTCCTCATGCTCGTGATCATCATCATCGTCATCTCCCCCTTGGTTATAAAATTTTTCAAGTATAGGTGGTGGAATGTTCACAGGACCTTGGAAACACAAGAAGGTTAATTAGTAAAGGGAAACTAGCTAACCCGCATGCATGTGGATGAAACAATTATAATTACGGGGGAAGACAAACATACCAAAAGCATAAGGATTCCATGCAAAAACAGTGCCATGAGTGGTGGCAGCAAACACAAGGCCCTCATATTGAATTGCATCATAGTACTCATCCTTGTATAGAAACTGATTTTTGAGCAATATCCATCCTGTCGAACTATGAAGGAAGGCAACAAGCTTGTCAAAGATAGCAACAACAACATATTCCATTAAATCCCAAGAGCGGTCGGTAACTTGACAAATTGCTATCTTCTGTAGATGACAGTCACCATGACCGTAGTTGAATGTACAGTCATAACCGGTGTGCTCAACCTCTGGGCAGTCTGAGATTTTTGGAAGTGGAACCCGGTGATGAGTGTACACATTCACAAGTTCCCACTCGTAGTTGGACCCAATATAAACAACCCAATCTCCATTTGTGCCTGCCCAAGCCTTACCCTCAAGCGATGTCATCTTAACATCACATGTATCATTATCAAGCGGTACCAACTTGCACAAGGCGAGGCCTCCGTCATCCGCATGCTAGTGAGCAGGGTCACGGTGAAGAAGATAGGCAAGATCAAACCGCTCCTAGACCCTTGGGTTCATTGTAATGATGTTATTAGTTGAGTTGAGAATGGTCTTGAACGAACCTGCCATGCTAGCCGAGGTGATGACGTTGCACCGATCAATGAGTTCTTCCACCACGTCATCATTTAGATCAAGGCAAGAATAACGGGGTCGTTTACGGCCTGTTCCCTCCATGGAGAAGACGATCGAACAATGGCAGAAGGAAGGGTGAAGGCAAATGGAGGAGGGAGGAAGAGCGTGCGACGGCAGTTCGAAATCGAGAGGGAAAGGCGAAGAGTCGGTGGACGGTTGCCACGGTACATGAAGAGGCGCCCCCCGGCCTACATAGACATCCATTCGGAAATTGTACAAAAGGACTCGCTGTTGTCTCACTGACATGTTGGAATGGGACGACATGTCAATGAAGAGGCTAGTGGGGAGTGGACGGTTGCCACAGAGGTCACACACTGATGACAAGGCCGTCCTGTCACACCTAGCGCCCGCGTGGGATGGCTTCCGTCCCCCACACGAGCGAAGCCACTTCTCACCGCCACACGGTTTGTCCACCATGCCACTAGGCCAGCTCTAGCGCGTGCAGCTCGGACGCGCGCTCGCTCTGCCCCCTTTCCCTCGACGCCCCGGAGCTGCCCAACCATAGCTACATGTTTTGCGCACCCAGTGACCGGATTTGGAGCGGATCAGGTCGGGCTTGAGCTCGCCCCACTGTGGGAGGCCGCGTCGCGCCATGGACGGGCCGGGCACCAGGCCAGAAGGCCCCGACAAGGCCGCAAGGCTGCATGCAGGTATTGAATCCTCATCTAGTCGCTCGGATATGCACTATCGGCGGTCCGCCGGCAGATACATGAGTGGCGGTCGGCCGGGCTTGGTGCTGGCCCAAAAGCTCGTTGACGCACCGTTGCCACTCGTTACGTGCGACGACTGCCCAAAGAAGGTCTTGTGCCACGTGTCTACAACGCCGGAACATCCCGGATGGGTGTTCGTCAAGTGCTCAACCGATAGGGTATGTGCTACTTTAGCTTCGGTTGTGCTCTCGGATTAGACTAGTTGTGCTAACTTAAAATTTTATTGTGTAGAATGGATGCAAGTTTTGGTATTGGGAAGAAGAGTACATCAATATACTTATAGAGCGCAATTTAGTAGATGTACTAGCATTTTTAGCTAGCATAGAGGCTAGAGATGAGACTAGTGCACTTGTTGATAGAATAGAGGCTAGACATGAGACTAGATGTGAGGAAGCAATGTCTACTTCTTTACACTCGAAGAAGAAAGAAGCACGCAAGATCGAGCCTCCGCAAATCAACAATGAATGCATCGAGAAGGCACTAATCCAACTTACAGGAGCAGTTATGGAAGTTGGATATCTTCTAAAATGTATTCTTGTGGTTCTTGTTTTCTTTCGTCCTGCTTTTCTAGTAAAAATTTTGTGATGTATTTCCATGTACCAAAAATCAATGATGAAAAAAGATATGTGTTTGCAACGAAAAATGTACGCGGCCGGGATGCGTCCGCACGTTGGGCGCATAGCCACCGCATCCGAGAAATGGCCCGGACACGACCCCATTGCCCTACCCAAACTGACAGAATCCGGGAAAAATGGAGGTCCGTTTGGGGTCGTGCATTGGAGTTGGCCTTACAAGTGTGACCACAGTTGAGGAAACCGACTACCGGCAACCCCCACCTCACCTGTCGTGTGATGGCTGAGTTAGAGAAACGAGGAGGTTGAAGAGATAGCTGTAGCAAGGACTCCTAGAAATATGGTGTCAGATAGAAGTCATGTTGGTGGCGTGTGTCGTAGTCCTGGACGTGAATGCTTGTTCTGGCCCATGCCACCCTACTATATATCGAGGATTCGAGGTGCTGGTTACATACATCAAACACATTAACATATGGCCCACCTCACACTGTGGCCAAATTTCCTGGAGTCTGTGCTAGGTTAAAAAGTGTTCTTTGTGAGGGTGGGTGGCTGGTATCAAGTTTAAAACTTGTTGCGTATACATAGACGTAGAGATAGTGCAGGAGTTTTGAAAGTTTGAACCCAGACATCAGAATGCAATTTCTAAGGGACTCATCCGAGGACCTAGGATGGTGGGATTCGCAGCTACAGTAAAACACCTGCACGACGCACGAAGCATGTGAAGCTAGTACAAATAGTAGTACTATTGTCGATTGAACTCATCTGATAACATGTTGTAATGCACGTACAATTATGTATTCGAAAAATATTTTTTTGCCTCATCGCAGCACCCACTCAGAGAAGCGACTCAAAAGCCATTCATAAATTTTGTAAGTTTCTCATAGGCATATCATTTTACTATGTACAACAGGTCATGAACTCACAATGACAACAAGGATATATTATAAATGCTAAAGTTTTCATCACACCACAAAATAACAAGCAATGAAATGAACTTCAGCTCAACCAATCCTCGGTGTTGGAAACGCTTTCTTTGAACCAGAAGTGATTCTCTGGGAAGGGGTAGCTACTATCAATCTCGAGACCAACGCGGGACTGATCATCTAGGCTGAAATGGTCTATGTCAGGACGCATATTGTGATAGCCATGGTAGGGAAACATAGCAATGTCCGAGCTATAGATACAGTTGCTTCTCATAAATGGGTAACGTTGTGTCAACAACAGTTGGATCACCTTTCACCATCATTGGATAGTTTTGTCCAGGGAAGAGCGAGTTTCCTCCAAGAGTATCAATACCCTGCAACGGATGTTGGAATAGGTCTGGAGAGTGCGACCATGGGAGACAACACCTACTTCCTTAGTAACATCAGCAGTGCCCTCTATACAGACAAGAAGAGGTGATCCATCGGAATAAGTTGCCAGGCGCCACTGAGTATAGCGGTCCTCATGCTCGTGATCATCATCATTGTCATCGCCCCCTTGGTTATAAAAAATTTCAAATATAGGTGGTGGAATGTTCACATGACCTTGGAAAGGCAAGAGGGTTAATTAGTAAAGGGAAACTAGCTAACCCGCATGCATCTGGATGAAACAATTATAATTACGATGGAAGACAAACGTACCGAAAGCATAAGGATTCCATGCAAAAACAGTGCCACGAGTGGTGGCAGCAAACACAAGACCCTCGTATTAAATTGCATCAAAGTACTCATCCGTGTATAGAAACTGATTTTTGAGCAATATCCATCGAGTCGAACTATGAAGGACGGCAACAAGCTTGTCGAAGATAGCGACAACACAAGCATTCCTATAACCCCAAGAGCGGTCAGTAACTCCACAAATTGCTATCTTCCGTAGACGACAGTCACCATGATCGTAGTTGAACGTACGTAGAATACCGGTGTGCTCAACCTCTAGGCATTCTGAGATTTTTGGAAGTGGAACTGGTGACGAGTGTACACATTCACAAGTTCCCACTCGTAGTTATACCCAATATAAGCAACCCAATGTCCATTTGCGCCTGCCCAAGCCTTAGCCTCAAGCGATGGCATCTTAACATCACAAGTATCATTATCAAGCGGCATCAACTTGCACAAGGCGAGGCCTCCGTTGTCCATGCGCCAGTCAGCAGCGTCACGACGAAGAAGATAGGGGAGATCAAACTGCTCCTGGATCCTTGGGTTCCTTGTAATGATGTTATTAGTTAAGTCGAAAATGGTCTTGAACGAACCTGCCATGCTAGCCGAGGTGATGACGTCGCACCGATCAATGAGTTCCTCCACCGTGTCATCATTCAGATCGGGGCAAGAAAAACGGGATCGTTTCCGGCCTATTCCCTCCATGGAGAAGACGATCGAACAATGGCAGAAGGAAGGGTGAAGGCAAATGGAGCAGGGAGGAAGAGTGTGCGACATCAGTTCCAAATCGAGAGGGAAAGGCGAAGAGTTAGTGGATGGTTGCCACAGTACACAAAGAGGCGCCCCCCGGCCTACATAGACGTCCATTCAGAAATTGTACGAAAGGACTCGCTGTCGTCTCACTGACATGTTGGAACGGGACCACATGTCAACGGAACATGGTGTGTAATTTCTCGTGCAAAATGCGATCTGGCCGCGTTGGCCCGAGGTGCCACATTAGTTATCGACCTTTCTTTTTTTAATGACGTGCAGTTCAGTTTTGAAGCACGACTAACTGGTACTGTATGTAGAGAAAATATAAACTACTCCACCACTACTCCACCTCAAGTACTAGTAGTATAAAAAAGATATATAGGATGGAGCTTCCGTGCTTTCTTGCAAAGTGCTGCCCACTTGCTTCTCACACCATCACCCTGTCTCCAGATCTAAAAAAGACGGCCTCTCTCCCCCTCCTCGCCGGTGGTCATAGATCCGCCAGGGAACAAAATGACATGCAACATTGACGCACTCGTCGTCGGTGAGCAAGGCCACGCACTGACGACAAGGTCATCCTCTCAGACCTAGCGCCCGCACGGGATGACCTCCATCCCCAAGCTCGTTGCCATAGTGTGTGCGGAGGACGACGACCACGAGCGAAGCCACTTCCCGCCGACCCTCGGGTATGCTACCCCTTTTCGAACCATACCCTTGTTCTATTGCCCCATCTACCACGTCGTTGCATGTGGATCTTTTTCCACTCCACCATCTTCCCAATTTTCTATCCTCTGCTTTACTGGTCACGCAGACAAAAACCTTAACTTGCAGTATTAAAGGAAACTCTACTTCATGCAGACTAATCCATGTCTGGGTTGAATAAGGAAAGGAAGGGAGACTGTACTGTCCAAGAGACTAGGCATCAAACCCACATCTAGGTTGAAAAGGGGAAAATCTGTACTAAGGAACGAGTCCCGTGTCTCTTGGTTGAATAAGGGTAGAAAGGCATGACAACGCAATAGAGAATGACCAGGTTGATCGGTTTGTTATCCTCACATAGGAAAAAGGTGGCTAAAGAGAACAAAAAAGGGGCGTAATCCACATATGCTGCCTGGATATTTGTTGCTCTGGGCAACCATACCTCCCTCTCCACTCTATGCATCCGTGGAGGTACATCATACTGGTGCGCCCATTGTCTGAATGGGCCTCCCATGCTCTTATTGCCACTTTTTTGCTGTTAGTATAACGCCAGCAGTCAAGTCAAGCAATGCTACTGCTAAAGTGATGCCACATTTAACTAATGCTGCACTCAATCTAATGCCACCGATAAATTTTAGCAATCCATTTAATGTCACTGGATTATTTCAAGGTTTGCTGTTGATTGTGGGTGTATTAAAGATTTTTCAGCTAAGGCATTCTAATTTTGTTGCATAGCCAGTATACCAACGATGAATCTTGTTACTACCTTCAGATTTTTGCACTATTAATGCTTATAGATTACATACCTCACTTTCATGAGATAAGTTAAGTTTTTTTGTACAGTGTCAAGAGGAAAGGTCAAGAGTGGGCACCTCCTACTCCGGCTGTTCTCTTGATTTGTTCTGTACTGTACCCTGTAATAAAATAACTAATCTACTGTTGCACTAGCCACTAGATTAGTGTATATTTGTACTATTCGAATGGTGTTGCATTAGCGTATGGACATATATAAAGTGTGGCAAGCTTTCCCAGATATGTGCTCAAGAAAAGTACTACCTGTTTTTCTAAATACTAGACGTTTGGGTACTTTAAAGTGAACTGCGAAAATGTCTTATATTAAGGAACAGAGGGTGTAGAGTTCCCTCAAATTAGAGCATCTCCAATAGCTTGTCTGTTGTAGGGTGGAACCCTAAGTGGATATCTTTCACGAATTGGAGGTAAAATCCCGAAGAAGACGAAGAACATGAAGAACAAGAGGGGAAATCACAAGAGGAAAACACTCAAGAACAAGTCCAATAACACATCCACTAGACTCACAATCACACAAGATCCACAAAGGTACAAGAACAACAAAGGGAAAGATACAAGGTAAAGTTCATCCCAAATCCAAAGGAGATGAGGTCTTGATGATCCTATGATGGGGATCCTTCTCCAAGAGGAGGCCTTGATATCCACAAGAGGATCTTCTCCAAGAGGAGGGCTTGATCTCCAAGAGGAGGGCTAGATCTCCAAGAGGAGGAAGATAAGCAAAGCTCTCTCTTTGTCTATCCAATACTTTGCTAACCCTAAAAACTAAGAGGAGCACAGAATATATAGTCTAGGGGCGAAAGGGTATGGGCCTCGGTGGTAAGACAGGCTTTTTAGCCCAATTCGTAGTGAAACTGGGCCTACCGCACAGTCTGGTGGTAAGGACCGGACAGTCCGGTGAGTAAAGATCCATTTTCAGGTGCCACCGGACTGTCCGCTATGGGGACCGGACTGTCCGGTAGTGCAATATCTGTGCGACTAGACTGTAAGCTGTTGGGACCGGACTGTCCGGTAGTGCAATTTTTGTGCGACCGGATTGTCCGCTGTGGGGACCGGACTGTCCGGTTGTGCAATTTTTGCACGCTTTGTTTTCTTCATCTTGACACCTCCGGTCAGCTCTTGGGTCTTGGGGTCCTTCTCCTTTGCCTCCTGGAAGCTTCCTAGCTGCTTGGTGGTGGTTTCCCTTGTACATAATGATGCACAACGTTCCATGGTGAGGTAGCACCCAAGTCCAATGGATATTCATGTAAATCTCAAAGAGGAGCGGGTTCACCTTAAGTCCGGTAGGTCCACTTGGGGCTTGAGGGGCTATGAAGGTGTACATGGAGATCACCGTAGGATGCTCCGCATCATCCCCTCCCCCTTGGGAAAGATCCGAGCTCGGATCGAAAACCAAATCACCATTGGAAAGAGATGGCTTCGCCGTGTAGGAGTGGACGATCACCCAATACTCATGATCTTCAAGCTCAGAATGGGCATGCTCCAATGTCGCACCGTCTAGTGATTCCTTCAAAAGGAGCAAAAAAACAAACACTTGGAAAAACAAATGTGGTTAGTGTTAGGGCAAAACCAAGAATTCAAGAGGTCATTCACCACACAAGTGTCGTTATCAAGCATAGCATATAGTTTGAAAAAGGATTGTGACATAGCATGTAAGCATATCAATCGAGCACAAGCAAATATATCATGGGGACAAGCATGTAAATGTGAGGTTGTGATGCAAATATGTGTGACAAGATAATAAGCTTCTACCTCAAGGTCATAGCAAGCATTCACAAATTGCTCAATGAAAGGTCTATGGTAGGCATATGAATCATTCACAACATCAAATAAAATGAAGTGTCTAAACACATGGGTCAAGTGCAAGACAATCCAAGCATAATGTGCATAGGGTGTAGTGAAGATAGTATGGCACTCAACACAATAGGAAGAGCAATTGTTCATCATGTGTGAGGCAATCAAGTCAATCATGTAACAAGCAATGGGACATGGCATATGTGAAGAAATGACATTGTTGCAACCAAACATATGATAGGAGCAAGTAATCCAAGAATTGGATGCAACACACAAGGCATATATATCATGTGGCAAGGCGAAGCAAGATCTCTAACATGTGCGCAATGAAGGGGTCCAAGATGACAAATAAGTCTCATGGTGCAAGCAACACAAGTAGTATTATCCAAAGTATTCATGCTCATGGTTTTGGGTTTCTCGAAAGAGAAGGATATCACCTTGAAAGCGTGTCCTTGTGCGTCCTTCACAATGCCGAAGCACAAGCAAGTGCGATGTAGAATCGTCATGGTAGAAGGTGGTTCGCTCTCAAGAGCTCGAATGGTCAACTCACATGACGTGGAAGTCGACACAATGTCCAAGTATCCTACACATGCACAAAACAAAACAAACAATGTATGTGCATGGTAGATAAACACATCATCCATCGTGATGGTTCCATTCTCTTGCACATAATCATTAGAAGCACAAGTGCATGTACAATATGATGCAACAATGGCTATATTCATAGCACTAGGTATATGGTGCAAAGAAGGAAGGCAAGCATGCTTCACAAGAAATATGTCAAAATCTCCAATTATATGTGAGAATGCTATGGGGGCAATCTCATGAGGAAGACTAAAAGCATTGTTGCACTCAATACATGGAAAATCATCTAGCATGAGAGAGGCAACATATGCAGATATATGGCAAGAAGCAATGACAATCATGTGCAAAGCATGTAGATGCAACATAAGCAAGCATAGTAATCAATTCGTGCAAACTAGTGGAGCGAAGATGCAACACACTAGAGGAAATCATGGAAATCATGTCATGTGAGCAATTAATGGGCATAGGCAATGCACATGACATATCGCAAGCACGATCACAAATCAAGATCAAAGCATTATCATAAGCATTGGGCACAAAGTAAACATGGCGAGAGCAAGCAATATCTCCACCAAGCATGCAAATACACATACGGGTACTAGAATCAATCATCATGTGTAATGCAAAGCATGGGTCACAAATGCATGGCAAAGGCATAGGAATAAGCATATCATGCAAAGTGAACATGGCAAGATGGGCAAATAATATGTAATGGACAATAACCCAAAGCCAAGTGAGGGCCATGTAGAAGAAATGCGTGAAGTCGTTGCACGAAGAGAGCGGTGGTAAAGACAATCCGTGGGATCCCAAGTCATCAATGCTCTCTAGAGCTCGTTTTGTCAACTCATGGGATTGTGAGGTTGACAAGTATTCATGGGTATCTACACAAAAGACACACAAACCAAAGAAATTGTGCGCGTGGTAAATGTACACATGATCCATCATGATGTGTATGTGCACATGAGAGTTAGCACAAGATAAACATCGCTCAAAGAAATTTGATGCGTGGTATAAGAACATGTCATCCGTCATGAAAGAATAGTTATTATGTGTGACACGATGGGGATGAAAATTTAGCATACACGTATATGGAACATCAATAGCATGCTTATTCATGGGGAGCATATTGTGCATACAAGTGTTGGGATCATGCAATGCATGCGGTGAATCAAAATCTCCTAAAATGTATGAGGAAACTATGGGGGTCTCCTCATGAGCAATATTGGAAACATCATATGGCTAAAATGGACAACATCCAAAACAATGCATATCTGAAGCTAGGTAGGTTGTCATGCATTGGCATATTAGGTAAATGAGGCAAAGGGAGCATATCAATATCATCACAAGAAAAACAAATTCCACTAACCATGGGCTTGTCATCTATGCCATATGTGCAAATTGGGTTTATTTTTATGGCATATGCATAGTCACTACGATGAGATTGCAAATATGACATATTGTTGATATCATGCATAGCATATGACAAGTCAAGAGGATTGTCAAACATGATGTGACCTAAAGAATTATCACAAGAAATCCTATGTAACATGGCATCACAACTAATAGACTCCACAGTGGCAATCATCATACTCATCATAAATGGGTAAAGCATCGCACGGGGAAATCGCACTAGCATGAAGCACGGAAATAGGTTGATCAACATCATGCAAGCAATCAATGTCAAGAATGTCCACTAGTGGGACTAGAGCATCACTGTCACGTATGTTACTGTTTTCATTCCACTCAAGTGTTGTAGGTGAGGTGGGAAAGACCAAATGGTGGTCATCTTCATCTTGATGGAACCATATGAGGGGTGCATCATATTCCACCCTAGCCATCGTCTTGTCCAAAGGAAGGATGAAGTCGTCGAGGATCGGAGCGTCATCATATATGGGACCTAGCACAGGTCAAGTTGTTAGAAATGCAAATGGCCTCACGCGACCTATCAAAAATCACACTCTCTCTATGTGGGGGTTCACTCCCTCCCTCAAGGTAGGTGCACTCAATCTCACGTATGGTGTAGTCACTCATCTCACTCAAGTGGTGGGGATTGTGGCTCTCCTCACATGGGAATTGGGGTAACACATTATATATCGGTCTAGTGGTGAAGTCATTCTCATCCTCAATATGGTGGCACAAGTCACTCAAGTCATCATACGTCGCCGTGGTCGAAGGGAAAATCCCGTACTCAACAATCTTGTTGTCGTCAAGGTGGATGAAGGCCGAAGATGGCACATCATCTCTCTCATCCATGACCGAAGGGAAAATCCCATGCTCGATTATCTCGTCACCGTCGTCGTGGATGAAGGCCGAAGATGGCACATCATCACTCTTGCCTCCAAAGATGGAAGCATCATTCTTGCTCGTCACCATGTAGCTTGCCTCCAAAGCTTGTTCCTTGAGAGGCTCCATAGTCGTAGTCGTCGCTGCACCATCTTGAAAAAGAGTCGAAGTAGACTCGGCACCATCAATGACACAAAGAGGGATGGCGGTGAAGTCAAACTTGGGAGCATTGTCTTGGACCTCGTCAGGCTTGGACATCTTGGTGGTACTATCCTCATGCTCGCCTTCTTGGACCTTGGTCTTTGAGAAGTGTGCTTGGGGTGGAGAAGCCTTGGCCTTCATGAGTTCTTTTTCCGCCTTGAGAGCACCAATGTAGTAGTTGTCGAGGGACTTGAAGTTCTTGACAAAGAGAGTCTTGGAGATGTCATTGTGCAATCCCATCATGAAGTGGAACTTCATCGAAATGGGGTCGTCCACGCCGGCACGTCGCAAGGCTTTCTTCATCTCCTTGAAGTACTCGTCGATGGACTTGGATCCTTGGGTGGTGTTCTCCAATTGGCGTAGAAGTTGTTCCGTGTAGGTTGGAGGCACGAACTCTCGCCGCAAAGCTCTCTTTGTCTTGGGCCAACTAATGTCGTAGGTCTCCGAAGGTGCATGAAGCCACCATGTGGACGCATAGTCGTGGAAGTTCATTGTGGCGCACTTCACTTGATCTTCGGGAGGAACTTGATGTAGCTTGAGGTAGTCGTCCATCAAACGCTCCCACTTGAGATACCCCTCGGGTTCTAGAGTCCCATAGAAAGGAATCTCATGGTCGGTGTCGAGGTCGTAGTAGCTCGTGGAAGTCGCAGACTTGAGCTTGGGGAGCTTCTCTTGAGCATAGTCCTGAGGTTCTTGTCAGCGAAGATGTCATATATATGAAGGCGAAGATGCCAAGAGAGATGGTGAAGTAGTTTAGGGGTTGTCGGTGTTGAGCTCTTGACCTTCATGTTTGTGGTGGTGATGGTGTCGATGCCGATGTGATCTTGCCGGAGATGGTAGCTCAGAAGGATGTGCACGTGAGCGTCTCCACGAAGATGAGGAAGATCTCTTGTAGGACTTGATGAGGGCCTTGATCTCTTCCATTTGAGCTTGCATCTTGGCGATGGTGGAGTTTTTCGTGGCATCGAACTCGTCATTGTTGTTGTAGATCGAAGGTGAAATGCCTTGCCTATCCATCACAAGACTCGAGTAGAGGTGAGTAGGAAATGAGATAAACAATACCAAGTTACCTTTTCCCAAAGTTGATGATGTATCCCGTTTCACTCAATGTGAGATGAAAGAATAGTGGAATTGGTACCAGACTAGTTCACTTACACCTACAAAGTAAAAAGCTTATCGAATGGCTTGGCTAGGACAAGTGGCACAAAATTTTGATGCAAAATGTTAGCAAGAGTCAATAATGTTGAAAGAGAATCACAAATTTGCAAGTGGAACAAGTAGACCAATAGCAACTAATGGCACACGAAAACACATGCATGGATTGATAAATGGGGTCGTGAAACCAAGGAATGAGCACAAAATGTGGAATCCACGGAAAACGCTCATGTTGCACAACTCAAGAGAGATGCTAGCACGATTGCTCAATAGGCGGATACGGCACTTGTGCACAACCAATAAGATGCAAAATGGATAAACTTTCTATCCCAAGTATGCTTTTATGTATGGTTCGCGGTGTTTCGCACACGGTGATCCAAGATGATCAATATGGTAGTATGATATGCAATGTGGTGATGCTATGGCTATTGCTTACAAGCTCTTTGTTTTCTCTTTTCTTAAAATCTTATTCTTCTTTTCTTTTTTGTATGGCCACTATGCAAAATTCACAAACCAAGATAGCAATTGTGTATATGCGGGAACAATCTTGTGACACAAGAGATAATATGATGATACCAAGATGAGGATACCAAGATGATATGGTATGTATGCAATGGAAGGTGCGGATCAGTAGTGTACACAAGTAAAGTTGTCGGCAATACTCAAATGGCTAGTCTCGATTGGCAAGTGACGCAAAATGGCTAGGGGTTAACAAAGCAATGTCGAGAATGAAAGTACAATGATGGGATACCACGATACCAAGATGATATAGAGGTTACCGTTCTTGCTTACGGTTAGGTTGTGAAAATGGTGAAGTGGTCAATGTCGATGATGACCTCATGGCGATGATGAGTGGTGGTGTTCTCGATGTAGAACCGTTCCTAATTATCCAAAACACCTTAGGAAACGGAAAAACCGCAAAATCAAAATCTCAAATGTCAAATGTCAAATGGTGGTAGCGGAATGCGATGGTGGTTCTGGAGTTGACAATGCAGAAGTGGTGGTGGTGGTTGATGAAGAATTTACCGTCCCTAAGTAGCCAAGTAGCAGAAACACCTTAGGAGACTCAAGTCACCACTCAAGCAACCACAAATGTTATATGGCTCAAAAATTGGTTAGGTTGAGGAAAGCTATGGTGGTTTTGCGGATGATATGGTGGAGGGCCTAGGCAAAGATGTCAAAAAGTCAAAATTTTGATGGAGTCAAATGATGTTGGAACATATCTAGATGCATGGGGGATGCCAATAGCTACTAAACAAGCTAAATAACGTCAAAATCGGACTCCAGATGTGGAAGATATGAGCGAAACAAGAAATCAGCCGAAGCGGTTTTTGAACTAGCGGACAGTCCGGTCCTAGATAGCGGACAGTCGGTCTTCATCCGAAAACCTTCTGACTCAAGCGGACAGTCCGGTATGGCGGAGTGGACAGTCCGGTCTGTCAGCGATTTGCTCTTGATGCGAGTGGACAGTCCGGTACGGGGGTCCGGACAGTCCGCTGCGGGTTGGGAAGGCACAAAATTGAAATTTTTGGGCGGAAATGGATGATTTTGGGGTCAAAATTTAGGAGATTTCGTGGATGGAAGGTAGGGAAACTTGTGGGGAAGCTAGATCCACTCTAAACACAATGAATCCATGGATCAAAATCAACAAATCATCATCAAACCAACAAATCACAAAAAAATTGGGGCTATTTTTGGTGGGGATTTTCAGATTTTAGGACGAAATCAAGCAAAACAAGGCTAGAAAATGGTGGGGAAGACTCCAAATTCGTGATCAATGTGGCTCATGATACCAAGATGTTGTAGGGTGGAACCCTAAGTGGAGATCTTCCACGAATTGGAGGGAAAATCCCGAAGAAGACGAAGAACAAGAAGAATAACATGGGAAATCACAAGTGGAAAACACTCAAGAACAAGTCCAATAACACATCCACTAGACTCACAATCACACAAGATCCACAAAGGTACAAGAACAACAAAGGGAAAGATACAAGGTAAAGTTCATCCCAAATCTAAAGGAGATGAGGTCTTGATGATCCTATGATGGGGATCCTTCTCCAAGAGGAGTCCTTGATATCCACAAGAGGATCTTCTCCAAGAGGAGGGCTTGATCTCCAAGAGGAGCTTCTCCAAGAGGAGGTCTAGATCTCCAAGAGGAGGAAGATGAGCAAAGCTCTCTCTTTGTCTATCCAATAGTTTGCTAACCCTAAAAACTGAGAGGAGCACGGAGTATATAGTCTAGGGGCGAAAGGGTATGAGCCTCAGTGGTAAGACGGGCTTTTTAGCCCAATTCGTAGTGAAACTGGGCCTACCGGACAATCCGGTGAGTACAGATCCATTTTCGGGTGCCACCGGACTATCCGCTGTGGGGACCAGACTGACCGGTAGTGCAATTTCTGTGCGACCGGACTGTCCACTATGGGGACCGGACTGTCCGTTAGTGCAATTTTTGCACGCTTCGTTTTCTTCATCTTGACACCTCCGGTCAGCTCTTGGGTCTTGGGGTCCTTCTCCTTGGCCTCCGGGAAGCTTCCTAGCTGCTTGGTGGTGGTTGCCCTTGTACCTAATGATGCACAACATTCCGTGGTGAGGTAGCACCCAAGTCCAATGGATATTCATGTAAATCTCAAAGAGGAGCCGATTCACCTTAAGTCCGATAGGTCCACATGGGGCTTGAGGGGTTATGAAGGTGTATATGGAGATCACCATAGGATGCTCCGCATCATTGTCTATATGGATGTCTATACTCGTTTTCCACAACGTGAGCCCAAAACAGGCGTCCAACAGCTTGTCTATATGGTCGTCGAAATATAGACATCCTCTAAATCAACCTCGACAATTTCCACGCCTCGACATTGTGAAGGCATCGTCTAAACTCAGCTGTAGTCATGATTTCTTCCTCCCCCCAGTGACGACCCACCTGTCATGGTCCCTGTATATAGACGTTCTGATGCAAAACTGGACGTGTATATAAGGGAATCTTTTTAGACCATTGTGTAGACATCCAAATATACACATGCTATTGGAGATGATCTTATCCCAGTAAAGCTAGTCACACCTTTGTTAAAATTAATGTTCATTATGTCATCGGAGGAGGTATCTATGATTGTCTCTAATGTCTGTCGACTGCATACCTGCCATCATGATGTAATGTGAAGTCATTTCCTTTTGTACAATGTCACTGAATTGTCAAGGCAGTGATGGCATTTTATTTTAGCTGAACTGCAAAAAATATGCTTAAAAGAAGAGGAAAGGTCAGGAATGGTGCAATTTTTCATAAAAAAAACTATGTATGCCTTCCTGACATTAGCCACTGTTGCCTTATTTATTCCTTCAAACAAGTGGTTAGAAACAGTCTTGCTACCTTTTCCCATTAAGAAATTGGAATGCTTATATTTGTGAGTCTATGCTTCAACTAGTGCCACTTTTATAGTAATCACACTTTCAATATCTATGCAAACAGGGATGCTCGATTTTAGTGGAACTGCACAAAAAGTCCAAATGGTTCAACCTTAGGAGCATGTTTTCTTCCAAACCTTTATATCCAATTGGTGGCACTATGAGCTGTTCATTACGAAGGTACTTGGTTTACTACTATCTTGCTACTCTTTTTGTACTATCATTAGATAGTAATACTAGTGGTTTGCATGTGAATTTATTGGTAGGGTGGAACTACATTGGAGGTGCAGGTCAGGATTCAATGATTGGATGCTCAATTTCGGTTGTATCGATGTCACCTCTTCTATCACTGCGAACATGGATATCCTTAGTCTGATGAAGAATAGGAGCTATATTTCTGTGCTGAACCAGCAAATCAATTCAGTATGAAATTGTCCAGGGCAAAACATGACTGTATCAAATTGTCTAGTGCAAAACATGACCGGTGCTAAGCGGAAGAGACATGTTTAAACTAAAAATACAAGGTAGGGTATATGTTTACTAGCTGATCGATATTTTTGCAGACAGAGATGTCTGCCCGTTGCTATTTGGCAAACAAACAAAGTGACCGCGATTTTGGTTGAACTGCACAAGAGAATAGTATAGTCACTGCATGTAGTGCCATTTGAAAATAGACATAGAAAGACTGGATAGTCACTTCATGGACTGCAGAAAAGTAGTGATGTACTATTTATTGGCCAACACTAGGTGCTTCATTGCTTTGGTCTGATTATACAATGGACATCATTTTGCCTAAGTTAAAGTTTGTATTCTGAAAATAGTCTCGCCGTGTGATCGAGAGTAGACCAAATCGTATTCCAGTGGATGTTCCTCCATCATGTGTGGTTCATTCTCATGGTTCCGGCTGTTGGTGAAACCACTTACGTTTGCAGGAGAAACTGTAGACTTCACAAACAAATTTGTCTTTCACTCTGTACTGAAAGTTGACCAAGAGAAGCATCCATGTTAGTAGGAAGAACATATGTTTTTTCTAGATCTTTGCTTTTGGAGCTACATATTTGTATATGATCTGTGAATCAGTGAGATGCATTAACATGTTGATCTTATGCATGGGAATTGTGCTAGTTGGTTTTGAATTTGGGCTACTAATGTGAACATATTACAATGCCAGGCCTGTGAGTCTCGTGTGAACATTTCAAACATCGGCTCTTACTACTGTGCATAGCATGATCCTTATTTTAGTGTTCTCAGTGTTTACAAGTTACTAACAGTTCCTTATTTCTGTTCACTCAGTGTTTACAAGTTACTGATCGATCACTAGCTAGCCTACTAATGCGCTCCTTGCAGTTTTAGTTGCGACACAAGATCCGAAGTGGCAGTTTTTTGAATAAAAATGCCTACCTCTAAAGAAACTGACAAGCTGCTCTGAAGAAAATGCCATGCGAATCTGAAGAAACTGCCAGCAAAAACATTCGCAAATGCCTTATCTCCCAGCGATTGTTCATTAGCTAATGCGATCCTACACGTACACCATCCGTCCTACACGTACACTATCTAACCTACTCGATCCTACACGGATAAATAGCGGATCGCGCATGTACTACCTCCTTTCCGGTTTGCAGGGCTCAATTCAAAAAACAACCTACTCGATCCTACACGAATAAATAGCGGATCACGCACGTACTACCTCCTTTACTGTTTGCAGGGCTTAATTAAAAAATCTCACCAGCCAAGGTAGATGATGAGTGGTGCAATCATTTTTGACAAGGAGGGAGTCCCTCATCTGGATGATTCGAGTGCACTCCTTTGACCGTCATGCTGGCGTGCGACCCGGCACAGACGGGACGCACCACTAATGGGACGGGACGACACAGTCATAATTTCAGTTTTTCTAGTTTTCCACGGCAAGCTGGGGCGCTAAGCCATGCCTGCTTATGCATTAATTCCGATGACCGTGACGACCGTCGCGTTTCCCGCGACACGCTAGTTCTCCTACCTTCTGCCTATAATTACTATTTCCCGACCTTCTCTGGTGGCACCATCACCCAACTCGGCCTATCCTCATAAGCCCCCACTAGCCCGACGTCGCTCGCCACTTATCCTCACTCTCACCACGTCCGCCATGCCCCCGTCCGTCCGTGATAGGCGACGCCGGAGGCGGTCACAGTCGGAACTAGTGGTCTGTTTTTCACCAGAAGGCAGACGGAGGGAGGAGGCATTCTATCGGTCTTTAGATGGCAATGCGGAGTATGAGGAGTTGTTGGAGCGTGACTGCCTGGCGGAGGAGCAGCGTATCGCCGATTTGCGCCGCCAGTGGGACATGGAGTAGTAGCGCACCGACACTCTGAGTCGCGAGTAGAGCGCCCGCAACTGGGTCGACTATGTGGAGGCCAGCGCCCGACAAATAGCCCTGGAGGCTGTCGAGCACGCATGGGTTCGTGACGCTGAATTTTACTACCAGCTCGTCAAGTGGGTTTCCCACTTAGAAGCCGAAGCTTTGGTGGACCACACTGACATGGAAAGGGCCAACGCGCACGAGCAACGCGCCCTATCGCACCTCTGGTAAGTCTGAGGCAAGGCGGAGGACGCCGGTGCCGGCATTTAGCGTGTACCGCAGATGGCGGCTAGCATCGTCTAGTTAGTTAAGAGTAAGTTAGTACTTGTACACTACTAGAGTATTAGTGGGAGTAGATAGTTAACTTGGCTATGTTGGTTGTGAACGTGGAAGTTCGGTCCTCTATATCTACATCAGACATGTTACTTTGCTCTAAATGTTGAAATTTCCGTTTGAACGCGTGGAATGGGTTGTTATTTTTTTAAATGGATTGTATTTGTCCGCCACGGGTATAGAGGCTGCCTTGTGGGCCTACCAGGTTGACGCATACACAATCAGGAGATGATTGTATGTGGAGAGGATCACAGTAGGGACCCACCAAGGTCATGGCAGTACGCAAGAAAGTGCCTTCTTATTTCAAGCCAATAAAAAAATGGCTCATCCTAATGGATTTCTGACATATGGGTCCTATGCCATTGTCAGTGTAGTTAATAAATGAGAGAATTGCACAATGAGCGGCTGGCACCAGGGACCCAACATCTTGCCTAGTTATTTTTGTTTTGGGTTAATTTGATAAATGCCACTCCAAATCTGGTGATTCCGAGAAATGCCACTGTAATTTTCAAACTTTGAAAAATGCCATTTCATGCCATTTCCAGTGGCATTTTTCGAAGTCTGGAGTGGCATTTTTCAGAGTTTGCAAAAATGGCAGTGGTGTTTTTCAAAGTTTGCAAAAATGGCAGTGGCGTTTTTCAAAGTTTGCAAAAATTGCAGTGGCATTTTTCAAAGTTTGGAAATTGCATTGGCATTTTTACGAATTGCCATAATTGGAGTGGCAGTTATCTAATTTGTTTTTGAGACAGAAGCAGGGTGTCAATAGGCCTGTGCGGGGCACTCTGGCCTGTCTAGACAACCTTTTCTTTTATGTTTACCACAGACCAGCCCAGTAGTTTTTTTCTTTCTGAAAATGGCTAGCCCAGTGTTTGGTGATTTGTCAAGTAAGTCGCTTTGTCAGGCCTGTTGGGCTGCAAATCTTTCAAGACGAGGAGAGCTTCATTCGGCTGGCCGAGAAAATGGCCTATCAGTAATGAGAAATGGGATGTATATTTTTAAAACACATCAAACCGGCAATTAGTTTCAATTTTTTCATTTCGAGATTTTAAATTGCATTGATTTTTATGCATGGACAATTTGTTGGATTTTATATTGATATACATTTATTTTTAAAATCAGTTGGAATGTGACTCGAAATTTCGGGATTAAAAACAGTTTGGACCGCACCAAAATATGCAAACTTTCATATAATTTTTTAACTGTGGCCACAATATGGGTTGTAATGCTAACAAAAAGAATATGGGCTCCAAAAAACCTTAAGAATTAGCAAATGGGCTATGAATTATTAAAAATAATGGCAGATGGGTTGTATGCTGTTTTCCACAGATTTGAGGCTTTCCCAAAAAAGGTTGATGCACAAGTAGTGACTGTTGGATGTCCATCCAACGGCCGTCGTGCTTCAATCTTTGCTATTCCTTCTCCAGCCGCTTAAACAAGGGCCGGTGGGACTGCCTGCTGCCTCCTCCCGTGGCCGACTGTGCTGCCGCGCAGGCCTCACCGCCCCACGCTAGTCCCATCGTTGGCCTAGCCATCCCTCTACTCACCCACACCTGTTGTTATTCTTCGGCGATGGCAGATGAACTAGTAAACCCTCGTATTTCCCTCCATGTGGGAAACAACTGCCGAGTCCTCCCTGGCTCCATGCCATTCCCTTCTTAGGCCTCACCGTCGTCCATCGCCCTAGTGCTCTCGGCATGGTGTGGTCAACGTGGTAAACGGACGACATGCATCTGAAGTGGACTGTATGTGCAGAGGCTAACAGCTGGGTCCACGGCCGCACGCAAGGAAATTCGTCCTTATTACGCACAAAATAATGATTCCTCCACCCGACAGCTGGGACCCACCGGAAGGGCCTCTGTATTTCACAAAAAAAACATTCCCCCCACTGACAGGTCAGACCCACCAGCTATATCATCGCACGCAAGGAAGTGCCTCGTTATTACGCACAAAAAATGAATACTCCCCCTGCTAGTTGGGACCCACCATAGTGGGAGGCTGACTTGTGGGCCTACTAAGATGAAGGGGATGGAGGACTTTATCAACTTAGTCAATATGAACGATTCTAGATCCAGTGACCGTACGATGTCCATCCAACGGCCGTAGTGCTTCTTCAACCTATGGTCTTCTTGCTCCAGCCGCCCAATCAAGCGTCGGCTGTGCCGCCTGCTCCTTCCTCCCTTATCTGGCTGTGCTGCCATGGGCAGCCATCCCATAACTCTATACTCACCCACACCTCATGTTATTCTCCAGCGACGGCAGCCTCACACCGTAGCCGAAGCAGTCAACCCACGTACTCCCCTCTACATGGGCATCCACTGTCGCGTCTTTCCCGGATCTGCGTCGTCCCCTTCCTAGGCCTCCCCGTCGTCCACCGCCCTAGTGCTCACCGCACCATGGTTAACGTGGTCAATGAACACCATCCATCGGACGTGGACTATACGTGGAGAGCCTGACAGCTGGGTCCATGGCCGCGCACAAGGAAACGCCTCCTTATTACATGCAAAATAATGATTCCTCCACCTGACATCTGGGACCAACCGAAAGGGCCTTTGTATTTCAAGAAAAAACATTCCCGCCGCTGACAGCTTGGACCCACCAGCAATATCTTCGCACACAAGGAAGTGCTTCCTTATTACGCACAAAAAAAATGAATACTCCCCCCGCTAGTTGGGACCCACCATATGGGAGGCCGACTTGTGGGCCTACTAAGTTGACGTGGATGGAGGGTTTTGTCAACTTAGTCAATATGAACAATCTAGCTCTAGTGACCGTACGATGTCCATCCAACGACCGTAGTGCTTCTTCAACCTCTGGTCTTGCTCCAGCCGCCCAAAGCAGCGCCGGTCGTGCCGCCTGCTCCTGCCTCCCATGGCCGGCTGTGCTGCCACAGAATCCTCACCGCCCCTACTACTCCCACCACTGGCCAGGCCATCCCTCTACTAACCCACACCCCCTGTTATTCTACGGCGATGGCAGCCTAACACCGTAGCTGAACCAGTGGACCCTCGTACTCCTCTCCGCGTGGGCTTCCACTGCCGCGTCTTCCCCGGCTCCGCATCGTCCCCTTCCTAGGACTCACCATCGTCCACTGCCCTGGTGCTCTCGGAAGAGTACTGTATGTGGAGAGGCTAGCAGTTGGGTCCACGGCAGCAGTAAGGAAGTGCCTCCATATTACGCGCAAAATAAATATTCCTCCACCTGACAGTAGGGACCCACCGGACGGGCCACCGTATTTCGTGAAAAAAAATATTTCCTCCCTAACTGCTGGGACCCACCAGCTACATCTTTTCTTGGAAGGAAGTGCGTGACAGTCAGGACCCACCTGGTCGAAGCGTACGTAGCGTTGTCATTCTGGTTGCGAATGTGTACATATATACGATCGGTCTATCTGCAGGCTGCAGCGATGAATCGTGGCGTGGAAGGAAAGGCACGTGTCATAGTAGAGGCGCGCACGTAACATGTACACGTGCGTATAGCGGTCAGGGTGCTAGAAAGTAAATACGGCCACGTACGTACATACGGGCGGGGTCTCAAACGCCTACTCGCGCATACGTACGACCAGGGCTCGTGTACATGGCTGGGTCGGAATGGAGAAACTGCGTCATCGTCGTGGTCATGGGGCACTACCGCAGGATGCTGCTAACGTGACACTACGATCAGAGACTCTTCGACGAAACTATGTGTGATGCCATAATCACAAATGATGGTGTAAAAACCGTCAAAAAAGTGCAAAACGTTTGTGATGGAGGATGCATCAAACACGGTTCAGATTTTAGTTGCATGTGTGATGCATGGCATACGATTCAACTCAATTAACTGTTTACAATGAGGAGTAACAAAAGAAACGGGCAGCCAGATGAAGGTGTGCGCGATGTACAACATACGGTTCACTCGGATGAACTATTTGTGATTAGGCAACACAAAAGAAACGGTCAGCCAAATCAAAGGTGTGTGCGATTAATGGCATGCGGTTCACTCGCATGAACTATTTGTGTTGAGACATGAGATCAGAAATGGTTCAGATGAACAAGATGTGTGTGATACGAGGCAAACAGGTGTGTAATCAGAAACGTGTGCGAAGACCAATAACAACACAAACGATTACTGCTAACAAGCCATGTGTGTTGTGAGCAAACAATTGCTGGTATACAATTATGAGTGGTTGATAAAAACATCACCGACTGGTTACATTGTTTAGTCCGTGTGGATGTGATTTTCTTTGTCCGCACAACATCTACGCTCTGTCTACAGAGCATCAACATATATACTTAAAAATACAGCTTTGTATAACCAAATTAAGCATACAATTACACAAGTGACTACACACATAACATTTCCACACACCAAAGCAAGCAATTACATGCATACTAAAGTAGGAGAAACGAGGATCTAATCATCTACTTATTGTTGCGACGACGCTTGCCATTGCTCTTCTTCCGGCTGGATCCCTGGCCGTTTTGGGGAAGGAGGCACTTACCCATGTCAACAATCCGCATGTACATTTCGTAGCTTGTGTACACCTCCTTGGCCACGTACACGACGTGAGCTTTGTCGAGTTTCTCCATCCAGGCCGAGTGCTAGGCACACTTGTCCTTGTTGCCCGAATCCATCATGTCGCTATAGTAGGGGTCGATGATGGGCTCGGTGAGGTGAACCAGTGAGTGCTTCTCATGCTCCTTGCTGCCCCAGATCTTGTATTGGCCCTGGATGTCGACAAGATTCTGGCAGGTGATGCCCGAATTCTCGAGCGCCTTTACATCGTTGGTGATGTCCACCGTAGTGAACATGTACTGGGGGCTGTTGACAAACCTAGTGAAACACTCGCAAGGCCTTGTGGCCAGGCAGTAGTGGTAGACAAGGACGAGGTGGCGCACGCACATCTGGGCGATGACGACCTTGGGACGAGACCCGGCACGAGAGCTGGTTTACTCGAGGTCGAACCCGACCACCTTGTACTTCTCCGCGGCAAGCAATAGCTCCATGATGTGGATGGAGTGCTCCACCCAGACCGGGTCGTTGGTGTACACCACCGAGAGGTCCATGAACCTTCTGTGGGTATCCACCACGGCATGCATGGTGAACTGTTGCTCGTCATCGGCAACCGCTTAGAGCGCCATTGGAGCCGCGCAGGATACCCTCTAAGAATTTCTTGTGGTGGGTGTGCTTCTTGCAATGGTGGGGCGCGATTGAAAGGTTGAAGAGACACAAGGGTTAAATGGCTGCTGTAATAAATAGGGGTCAACCGGCCTGTAATCGTCACGTCTTGTCACGGCATTCATAGCGGAGGATTCTAGTGCACGCCTGACAACCCCGCCCGACGTGTGGGCTCTAAGAGGCGCCAAATGAATCGTTGGTGGGCCTGTTCCCGCACTACCGCACCGTTTACCGTGCAAGCTTCCCGCCCGGCTTGTTTGGCCACGCGTCGGTTAGAAGAGGGACAAATCGTGGGCATTTATTGGCAAAAAGCTTTGTAAAAATGAAGTGTGTGGAATGACTTTGATCATAAGTTTACCCATGGGTGATGAGGTCAAAGTTACAAAGAAGGGTGATGATGGACACTCGAGTGTGATAAGTAATTCTGTGCTCTATAGTGCACACGGTGGAAGAAACCAACTATTTGCAATAATGTCAAAGATCGCAGTCGAGCTAGCTATATAGATCATGTGCTGTGAGATCAACAAGGTAAACTGATTCAAGAATGGTTAATAAAATCTAAGACCATTGCATATTAAGTTCAAAATAGTGTTAGCAATATACAAGTCTCATACGATGCCATTTCAACGATTGTACCACAAAAGCTTGAAATGTTACAAGGTTCAAATTCCAGAGTTATATGGCTCAAATTCGAAGATTACAAGGTTCAAACTGATATTCGAAATGAAAATCAGCTCATCAGCTGCAAATGCTCGCGTTGATCTGCTGAACATGGATATCAGAGAGGTTCAAACTAATATCACCGCTTCTAAGTCTAGTTTCGAAACCTCACAATTTTTTCAAAGGCGTCAGCCACTGAGGAGTCATGTATGGGGTTGACACGATGGCTTCATATTACTCTGTCATCTGAAGTTTCAAAATGAAATTCAGCATTTTTTGGAGCCTACTCCATTCCGCCCTAGGCGCCGACGCTGATCGACAAACCAATCATTTTTGCGAAATAGATGTAGGGTAAACCTCATTTCTTTCAGCACCCTTGCTCTGAGAACAAAGAACCTGGCAAATATAATCTTCGGTAAGGTCCCTCGGTAGGAGTTCAAAGTAATTTCTGAGAGATGCAGATCTAGGCATTCGACGTGATTCTTATACTGTATCATATTATACACCACTGGGCCTAATCTTATCTGCAAAAGAATAAAACGTGTTAGTGCCTACATGCAGTTTTGAATATTACTATAGGCCTATTTGTTTTGCAGGATTTGTAAAATGCACTAACATTCCATCTTTGATCTGACATGATTAACATGGGCATTTGATTACATTCTGGAAAAATGTAGCCTTCTTCACAAGAGGTTGGAGTGGATGAAAAGTTCCCTAAGAAAACTTGAACTCCCTTATGGTTAACATTTAATAGGAAAGGAATATCACCTCAATATATAGCTTCTCCACGCATGGAAAGCATCCAAGGAAACTGATAGCTTGCTCCAGGTTGGGGCCGATAGATTCTAGTCCCAAGACCTTCACTATGCGTAGTTTCATGGTCAAGCTTGTCGGAATCATTTTCTAAATGACAAACGAATAAACATCTTCAAAGTTAGAAATAATGTTAATTTGTAGAAGGAGAGGTAGAAGGCAGCTGTTGTACCTGAATAGGTGTGGATCCAATAACAAATTCAGAGTATTTGTGAGACGAGTAGCCCACCACTGTCAATTTCTACGCAGAAGTGACATTGATTCTCGTTGGACCTTCTTGATCAACTACAAGTAATCTCTCAAGTGCAGGTGTGTCCTCAGTGACCATACCATGGTACACATCTCGTGATGTCTTCCTGCTACACCAGCCACACACATAAATAGTCCGGAGAGTCATGGAGGTGATGTGGAAGGTACTCAACCCATTGATAGCCTGAAGATGAAGGTACTCGAGTGCAGTACAGCCACGGAGCGGGCACTCCATGTCACCGTTTGAGAGGCAGACAATGATGAGCTCGAGGTGCTTCAGTCATGGTAGAATAAGAGTGGGCGCATCATTAAGGGGGGATGGCAGTTCCTGAACTTGGCGATGCATAGCGTGGGCGCGAGGCGGAGTGCGGACGTTGATAGTGACCGCATATGCCCATCATCAAAAGTGAGCTCCTCGAGCTGATCTAGGGCGGGGGATCGGAACCATTCGTCAAGCTTGGCTCGGTCCTTGCCGTTGGAATGGAATTTCCCCATTCTAAGGACTTTGGTTGGGCCAAGGTAACTGCCGAGGATCTTGGAGAACACATCCAAGCTTTTGTGATAGCGATGGCAGAGCTCATGGGTGTCGATGAGGTTGAGAGGGCTGGAGTTCCATAGGGGGCGCCAGCGCCGGGAAAGGACAGTTGTCCACGCCCCATATTTGATTGGGAGGAGGGAGATGATGACTCTCAACATATCATCGCGGAGGCTGCTGATGAAGTCTAGGCCTGCTGGAGTCTCTTGCGGTTCTAGCTCGCCCCGCCTCCGCTTGTTGGCAGCCCGGTTCTCCACCTCCAGAATCTCCTCGTCAGCGGCGCTTTCTGATAGATATGGGAGTACAGGGAATATTTAGTTAAAACAGGGCAATAGAAAAGTATATTGGTAACTAGAAGTTATTAGGTAGGAATATAGTAAGAAAAGGGAATAACAATTTGTCGTGGTATTCTTACGGGGGGTGCAAGATGATAGATGCCACAAGGTGGCTTAGTGTGAGGGCAAGACTGCTGCCGGAATATCCAGGGACAGGTATGTGAGTAGCACGCGCTAGTTTGCCCATGTTCGGGGCTCTCCGGAGAGATAATACCCTTACTCCTGCATGTCTGAGTATATCTGGTACAAAGTTGCTCCTGGAGCTGTATCTGAGGTCAGTGCTGCAGGAATCTGGCATCATATATGTGTGTGTGGCATGGGAGCCGAGGTGCCTTGTGGCTAGATGGATGGATGGATGTGTTCTTGTGGCCGACTAGCTAGCTTGGTAGTGGCTCAATGTGTGTGTGCGTAGGTGCATCCCCTGATGGATGGATGGCTTGCTTTATAGTGTGGCTAGCTTAGAGAGTAAGCTAGGTTGGCGTGGGCATGGTGGCGTTGGTTGTAAGCTACCTTGGGTAGCTTATAAACCAAGCCATGTGTGAGGCATGGTGCATGCTATGCTTGTCCCCCTGGGGTACTTTATGAATCAATGCCCAGGGGACACGATACACTGTAGATGACATCGCAGTATGGCCGTCCCGTCGGGGTCTTATCGGTGTCGGGTCGGGCTGCAGTCGGCAGCCGGCTGGTTGGCGCAGTCGGCAGCCGGCTGGTTGGCGCAGTCGGCAGCCGGCAGCCGACCAGGTAGTTGGTTGTGTGGAGCAGTCGGACAGGGGGCCTCCTGGGCGTCCTGAGCAGTCGGACTAGGGGTCGCCTGGGCGTCCGGAGCAGTCGCACTGAGGGGCTTTGCTAGCCCCGATGTCTTGAAATATCGTCCTGCCGTCTTCGGGGTACCCGTCGCCAATAACTCCGACAGTAGCACCCGAGCCTCCGGGCAACTTGGCAAAGTTGGCGGAGGTTCCTTGGCAGGTGTTTAATGTAGTCTCTGAGCCTCCGAGCGAGGAGGGAGTGGGGGACGTTCCCCTCAGAAATGATCATGCAAAAGACAAAGTTAGTCCACGTAGATATATCAAATGATTGCTTTTTTAGCATTGCAAGTTTTATACGGAGGGTGCCGACTTGGTTTCGTCCAAGGCCCCTTAATGTTTTTCGTGTTGCATCCGCTCTTTGGCTTGTGCTCTCGCTAGCCGGACAGCCGCTCTGCGGTCTTTGGCTGAGAGTTTGCCGTGAAGTGGAGTGTACAATACTCAGAGTCTGGGAGCAGATTCAACCGAGTAGATACTTGTAAAGGAAACGGTCGGGTCGCCCGAAGCGTTTCTCTTCCCGGACATTTTTCACGTGGGGTGTTCCAGCGTTCACTCTTGCTAGCTGGACAGCCGCTCTGCGGTCTGTGACTAAGAGTGGGCCTTTGATACCGCGAACGCTACTAAGCCGTCTGCGGGAATTAACGTCTCAGGCCAAGCAGCCAGCCCCCGGGCCAACTCTGGCTGGCGCCGGGGCGAAAAGTGATGCAACTGTAATGAAATGCGGAGATAGTCCCCCGAGATTCGCTCATGGTTGTCCGTGATTGCGTGGTGCAAAAATATGCGGGTGAGGAGCTCACATTGGTTTTCGTGTAGCCGAGGCGGAGTTTGCCGAAGACAGCTGGCGCGGCTCGCGCTCGTGGAGCGCACCAGCGCACCCGCTGGGTATAGCCTTCGAGCCTCCGGATGCTCAAGGGGGGTCCGGCCGGTCAGGCTCGACCGGCCAGGCGGCGAGGCGTCTTGCAGCGCCCATTTTCTTCTTTTTTCTTATACCGGCTGCTGGAAGACGGACAAAACTCTTCTCTTGTCTGCAATTTTCCGTGGGGGCGCGCTAGCGCACCCACTGGGTGTAGCTCCGATATTCGGGCCGACTACTGAGCAGTCGGGCCGGATCTCCCGGCAACTACTTTGTCTTCTTCTTCACAGGAGCGTGTCAGCACACCCACTGGGTGTAGCCTCCGAGATTCGGGCCGACTGCTGAGCAGTCAGGCCGGATCTCCCGGCAACAACTTGGCGGAGTAGTGTCGTAGGCGAACGAGTGGACTTCTCCTTTTCTTCATTTGCGCCGGCTAAGAGCAATCGAACACAACTGTTTTTTTCAGCACCCAACATCTCTCTTTCTTTTTTCTTTCTTTCTTCGGCACCGACATCTTTCTTTCTTTTTTTTGGGCACCCGGCCACTTTTTTTCAGCCGGCCACTCGGGTAGTCGGCCCATCTTTCTTCTTCTTCTTTTTTGGAACCCGGCCACTTGAGCAGCCGGCTGCGAGCGGACGGGCGGGGCAAGCCGGCAGCCAGGGCAAAGAGGGCCGGTTGGCATGCCCGGCTGGCCGCGGGGACGCGGAGGACTGGCAGGGCGGCCGGGATGCGGAACGAGCAGCAGTCGGTGCAGGTGCGGACAGAGCAGCGGCGCAGGGCCGACATGCGGGAAGCCAGGAGTCGGCATCCGGGTGCGGGGGCAGAGCAGGCCGGCTCCAACTTTCTTTTCCAGCAGCCGAACTCTTCTCTTTTAGTCCTTTCTTTCTGAACCCGGTGGGACGGCATGCCCGGCGCAACCGGCAGGCAGGGAGGCGGAGGAGCCGGCGTGGGCGTGCTCATGGGAGCCGGCTGGGGAGGGAGCCGGCCAGGGTGGCACGGCCGGCGACGGGCCGCGCATGGGAGCAGGGAGCCAACGCAGGGGTGCAAGTGGCTGGGCTGACTGCGGGAAGAAGCCGGCGACCAGATGCGGGCAGGCGGCCATGGGCAGAGCAGGCGAGCCGGCACACACATGCGAAGCCGCCTAACGGCAAGCCCGATAGCGTGGGAGGCTAGCGGGGAGGCACGCGGGAGGCGCTAGCGGGTGCGGCAAGTGGGCAGAGCGGGCACTCGACATAGGAGGCCGAAGTACTGCGTCCGGGGAAGGAGGCGACCAGCGCTGGGGTTGTCGGGCGCCGCGTGGGGGAGGCGCGCTGGGACGGCGCAGTGGAGCAGAGGGCCATACACCAAATGCGGCGAGCACGCTGGTGCGTGCGCGTGGTCATGGAGGCGAACCAGCAAGCTGACGCGGCAAGGAGGAGGCAACGTGGCGTAGATGCAAGAAATACACCGCGTCATTGTCTGGGAAGTGTATGGGATATGTTCGACTTGTGTGTTTGGCTAATGGTTTGACCATGGTTGACTGATGCATGGTTAGCTTAGGAGTGGTGTGTGAGCATTGTACGACTTGCATCTAGGAAATGTATGAGTGGGGTGGTAGGTAGCAATGGAAACAACACAGCGCAGCGATGGAGTCGCCGGCCGAAGCCACGACGAGGCTCACTCGTCTGGCGGGTCACATGCACGCACACGAACTGAGCTAGGTAGCGAAGCTAGTATGCATGCTGCTGCAGCCGAATCCATTGGGTTTGCTAGCTAGCCGTGTACGAACGCGTGTATGCATAGAGACCGGAGGTGCTCGGGACAGCCGCGGAGCTGCGAGCACGCAGACTGAGGGCAGACGACAACGACGCGCCATCCAGCATGGTCACGCCGGGGGCATGCTGATGTCGAGCCCCCGACTGGTGCCGGAGAGACGGCGGCGACGTTGCGGTGATGATGAAGATGGCGAGGCCGACGGCAAGGACGCACCGCCCTCACGGCCACTCCTAGGGCATGTCGATGTCGAGCCCCCGACTGCTATCAAAGAGATGGTGCGCCGCCGTGGTGGTGAAGACGAAGATGGTCCCGCCCGGATTGCAAAACCAGCAGCAGCGCGGTAGCATAGTACCGCCCCACGGTGGGCGCCAACTGTCAAGGTATTCTCACGGGGGTGCAAGACGACAGATGCCACTAGGTGGCTTAGTGTGAGGGCAAGACTGCTGCCAGAATATCCAAGGACGGGTATGCGAGTAGCACACACTAGTTTACCCAGGTTCGGGGCTCTCCAGAGAGATAATACCCATACTCCTGCATGTTTGAGTATATCTGGTATGTCTGGTACAGAGTTGCTCCTGGAGCTGTATCTGAGGTTAGTGCTGCAAGCATCTGGCCTCGTATATGTGTGTGTGGCATGGGAGCCGGGGTGCCTTGTGGCTAGATGGATGGAAGGATGTGTTCTTGTGGCCGACTAGCTAGCTTGCTAGTGGCTCAATGTGTGTGTGCGTAGGTGCATTCCCTGATGGATGGATGGATGGATGGCTTGCTTTATAGTGTGGCTAGCTTAGAGAATAAGCTAGGTAGGCATGGGCATTGTGGCGTTGGTTGTAAGCTACCTTGGGTAGCTTTCAAACCAAGCCATGTGTGAGGCATGGTGCATGCTATGCTTGTTCTCCTGGGGCACATTATAAATCAATGCCCAGGGGACACGGTACACTGTAGATGACGTCGCAGTATGGCCGTCCTGTCGGGGTCTTGTCGGTGTCGGGTCGGGCTGCAGTCGGCAGCCGGCTGGTTGGCATAGTCGGCAGCCCGCAGCCGGCCAGGTAGTCGGGCGTGTGGAGCAGTCGGACAGGGGGCCTCCTGGGCGGCCCGAGCAGTCGGACTGAGGGGCTTTGCTAGCCGCGATGTCTTGAAATATCGTCCCGCCGTCTTCGAGGTACCCGTCGCCAATAACTCCGACAGTAGCCCCCGAACCTTCGGGCAACTTGGCAAAGTTGGGCGGAGGTTCTTTGGCAGGTGTTTAATGTAGTCTCCGAGCCTCTGAGCAAGGAGGGGGGGTTCCCCTCGGAAATGATCATGCAGAAGACAAAGTTAGTCCACGCAGATATATCAAATGATTGGGCTTTTAGCATTGCAAGTTTTATGTGGAGGGTGCCGACTCGGTTTCGTCCGAGCCCCCTTAATCTTTTTCGTGTTCCCTCTACTCTTTGGCTTGTGCTCTCGCTTGCCGGATAGCCGCTTACGGTCTGTGGCTGAGAGTGGGCCGCGAAGTGGAGTGTACCATACTCAGAGTCTGGGAGCAGATTCAACCGGGTAGATATTTGTAAAGGAAATGGTCGGGTCGCCCGAAGCGTTTCTCTTCCCGGACATTTTTCGCGTGGGGTGACCTCCAGCGTTCACTCTTGCTAGCCGGACAGCCGCTCTGCGGTCTGTGACTAAGAGTGGGCTTTGGTACCGCGCACGCTACTAAGCCGTCTGTGGGAACTAACGTCTCAGGCCAAGCGGCCAGCCCCCGGGCCAACTCTGGCTGGTGCCGGGGCGAACAGTGATGCAATTGTAATGAAATGCGGAAATAGTCCCCCGAGCATCGCTCGGGGTTATCTGTGCTTGCGTGGTGCAAAAATATGCGGGTGAGGAGCTCACATTGGTTTTCGTGTAGTCGAGGCGGAGTTTGGCGAAGACAGCCGGCGCGGCTCGGCCCTCACGGAGCACGTCAGCGCACCCCCTGGGTGTAACCTTTGAGCCTCCGGGTGCTCAAAGGGGGTCCCAGCCGGTCAGGCTCGACCGGCCAGGCCGCGAGGCGTCTTACAGCGCCCATTTTCTTCTTTTTTCTCTTCTGCTGGCTGCTGGCGGCCGGACAACACTCTTCTTTTGTCTCTTGTTTCTTGTAACCTTCCGTGGGGGCGCGCTAGCGCACCCACTGGGTGTAGCCCCCGAGATTCAGGCCGACTGCTGAGCAGTCGGGCTAGATCGCCCGACAGCTACTTTGTCTTCTTCCTGGCGAGGGCACGTCAGCGCACCTGCTGGGTGATGCCCCCGAGATTCGGGCCGACTGTTGAGCAGTCGGGCCGGATATTCCGGCAACTACTTTGTCTTCTTCTTCACGGAGGCACGTCAGCGCACCCGCTGGATGTAGCCCCCGAGATTCGGGCCAACTGCTGAGCACTCGGGCCGGAACTCCCAGCAACTACTTTGTCTTCTTCTTCACGGGGGCGCGTCAGCGCACCCACTGGGTATAGCCCCCGAGTCTCTGGGCGCTCAAGGAGGGTCCAGCCGGTCGGGCTTGACCGGTCAGGGGTGATCGGGACGCGGCCAAGCCGGCTTGGCACAGCCGGCCAGGCGATGAGGCGTATGGTAGCGCCCTCTTTCTTCTTTCTTCTCTCGGCTGTCGGCAGCCGGGTACCTCTTCTGCACGAGAAGTCCGCTGGGCATCTAGCCTGACTTTCCTCTACCGGCAACAATCCTTTTTTGTTTCTTTTTTTCAGCACTCAGCGTCTTTGACCGAGTCTTCCTCTCTCTTTTTTTTGTGCCGACATAAGGCAGCCGGATGCGCGGGAGCCGGCCGGCTGGTGCGCGAAGCCGGCAGGCGGCTGAAGGGCAATGCAGGCCAGCCGGGCGGGGAGATTTGGGCGAGGTGCGAGCGGGCGAGGCGGCCGGGCCAGCACGCGAATGCGAGCGGGGCGAGGTGGCGCGCGGGGAGGCGACTCGGACAACGAGTGAGCTAGAGGCCGACTGGCGGAGGAAGCCGGACCCGGCCAGGCACAGGACGACGCCGGGGAACCAGCGCGGGGAGGAGGAGCGTGGCTGGACGCCCGCATGAGTGGAGGCGGGGCTCCAGCTCGGGTTGGTGACGGGGACAAGGCGGAGAGGTGACAGGCGGCCGGCGCCCGCGGAGCCCGGTGCAAAGAAGCTGGCCAGGATGCGCGGAAACCAGCCTGCATCGCTCCAACTTGGAGCGGGGCCCAGGGCGGAGAGGAGCGAGGGCAGGCGAGGCGGAAGATGCCCAGTGCGGCCAGACGATGGTGGGAGAAGCCAGCGGACGCAGCTGCAACGCGGGCCGGGTTGGATCCGGCCCCAATTTTTTGTCCACGAGCAGTCGGACCCTTTCTTTCTTTGTGGGCAACTAGCCATGACGGTTGTGGGAGTAGGAGTCGCCGAGCTGGTTAGCCGGCTGAATCCAGGACCGGAGGACCCGGCACGCGTGGACTGGTCCGGCACAGAGGAGCGCGCGGGACCGGTTGTTGCGGTGGGGAGGCAGATCTGGTCAACGAGGAGCCGCGGGTGGCACGGGCGCAGGAGGCGGCGAACGACAAGCTAGCTTGCTAGTGGAGATGGCGCGGGAGGTCGGGCCCAGCTTGCGGGAGGCGCGCGGCGAGTTGGATGGTAGGCAACTGGGCGAGCCGTCTGGGAGCTGCAGAGGGAGAGGCACGCTGGGATGGTGCAGCGGAGCGGAGGGCCAGTGCAGCAGGCGGCTGCGCGCACGCACGGGCCGAGTGGGGCGGAGGGCAACGCGGCGGGTGGTTACGAGCCAGACGGCTGCGTACGCATGCATGTTCGTGGAACGGAGCAGAGGCGAACCCAGGCGGCAGGACACCAGGTGTGTGCAGACGCGGAGGGGAAGGAGGACGCATGCACTGATAGAGGCGAAGGTGTCCCGATGTTTCGATGACATAAATATCATTTTTTGTGGGAGTCGACTTTGACGATCACACTACGAACGTGCGAAGACGTCACGCCTTAGAAATCGCTAAACCAACTTCCGAGGGTTATTGACCACGCCGGAGCACGATCAACCTGACCACGAGGGTCTATTTCCTGCAAGCAAACGAAGAACAAGCAAGAAACTGAGATTGCAATCTGGATATTGCGAATTAAAGAGGAAAGCTTTACGAATGAAGGTGGGGTTCTGTGACGTCTTGGTCTGGTCGTTGGACACAAACAAAGTACCGAAGTTGCACCTATGCCGAACTTTTAATCTAAACAAAACCCCAAAGTCTAAACGACGCCCTAAGGGCTGTATATATGGAGGAAGAGGGGGGGGGGATTTTGTGGCCCTTGGAGGAGGGGTCCGAAACCAACCCTAACTCTTGTTTCCCCACACATACGGACTCTAAAAAAAGCCTATACTTAAGTATTTCGAAAATACATGGGCCTGGCCCAATAATAAGGTGACTCAGCACCTAGAATAGCCTCTAGACGAAATTTATGAAGTGGCATCTTGTAAATTTTGTCCAAGGCTTCATGCACTCCTTATGGTGGCTTCAAAGTCCTGAAATCATCACTTGTAACTCCGTTCTGGATCCCCTTGCGCATGCCATCATCTCCATGCTTGGTCTTGCTCCAGTGTTCATCCCTCTTATCCATGCCAGGCCCTTCATTTTTAAGAAAAACAAATGTATCCAATTTAGGCAGCATCATATTCTCTTGAACATCAGAATCATTACCAAGAAACGAAAGTACCTGATAATTTAAATGGCGTGCGCGAGCTCTAGTAATTGGTCCAGTATGTATAGCAGAAGGGGCTGTGGGTGTAACAATGGTATTGATGTCCTCATCATCCTCCCCTTCTTGAAATGAAGTCGTCCTCGACGAAAGCTCATCTTCCTCACCCGAATAAGGCTTCAAATCTGCAATGTTAAAAGTGGGACTAACCCCAAAATGTGCAGGCAGCTCAAGTTTATATGCATTATCATTTATTTTCTCTAACATCTTAAAAGGACCATCAGCACATGGCATTAGCTTCGATTGGCGCAAATTAGGAAATCTATCCTTACGCAAATGTAACCAAACAAGATCTCCAGGTGCAACACAACATGTTTTCTACCCTTATCTCCAGCAAGTTTATATTTAGCATTCATACACTCAATGTTTCCCTTAGTTAACTCATGCATTTTAAAATCAATTAAGCACGTTCTTTAGCATCAAAATTAACCTCCTCCGAAGATGGAAGAGGCAACAAATCAATAGGTGCACGAGGTAGGAAACCATATACAATTTCAAAAGGGCACATCTTAGTAGTAGAATGCAATGAACTATTACAAGCAAATTCAATATGAGGCAAGCATTCTTCCCACATTTTCTTATTATTCTTCAAAGCAGTCCTAAGCATTGTAGACAATGTTCTATTAAGTACTTCAGTTTGTCCATCAGTTTGGGGGTGACAAGTAGTACTAAAAAGCAATTTAGTCCCCAATTTAGCCCATAAACATCTCCAGAAGTGGCTAAGAAATTTAGTATCATGATCTGAAACAATAGTATTTGGCACACCATGCAAGCGAATAATTTCACGAAAGAACAAATTAGCAACATTAACAACATCATCGCTTTTATGACATGGTATAAAGTGTGCCATTTTTGAGAACCTATCCATGACAACAAATATGCTATCCCTCCCCTTCTTTGTTCAAGGTAAACCTAAAACAAAGTCCATAGATGTGCTCCCAAGGAACACTAGGTACAGGCAAAGGCATATATAAACCATGAGGATTGAGTCGTGACTTAGCTTTTTGACATGTAGTGCAGCGAGCAACAAAACGCTCAACATCCCATCTCATCTTTGGCCAAAAGAAATGTGTAGCAAGTATATCCTCCGTCTTCTTGATGCCAAAGTGTCCCATTAATCCTCCTCCATGCGCCTCCTTCAACAACAAAAGATGAACGAAGCTAGCTGGAATGCATAGCTTGTTAGCACGAAACACAAATCCAAAATTAAGAACGAACTTGTTCCAAGTTCTCCCTTCCTTACAATTCTGCAATACATCTTTAAATTCATCATCATGCATATACTGATCTTTGATGGTCTCCAAACCAAATATTTTAAAGTCAAGTTGTGAAAGCATAGTATAACGACGAGACAAAGCATCAGCAATAACATTTTCTTTACCCTTCTTGTGTTTAATGGCATAAGGGGAAGTCTCAATGAATTCAACCCATTTAGCATGTCTATGGTTCAGTTTTGCTTGACTTTTAATGTGTTTCAAAGATTCGTGATCAGAATGTATAAAACATTCCTTGGGCCATAAATAATGTTGCCATGTTTCTAAGGTCCGAACAAGAGCATACAATTCTTTATCATAAGTAGAATGCTTCAGACTAGGCCCACTCAATTTTTCAGAAAAGTATGCACCAGGTTTGCCATCTTGTAATAACACACCTCCTAATCCAATTCCACTAGCATCACATTCAATCTCAAAAGTCTTATTAAAATCAGGAAGTTAGAGTAAAGGAGCATGTGTCAACTTATCTTTCAATATCGTGAAGGCTTCTTCCTGTGCGGTACCCCAAATAAAAGGCACATCCTTGTTTGTAAGCTCATGGAGAGGTGCAGCAATGGTGCTGAAATCTCTCACAAAACGCCTATAGAAACCATTGAGGCCAAGGAAACTCCTCACTTGTGTGACCGTTTTGGGCTGCGGCCAACTCTCAATAGCTTCAATCTTGGCTTTATCAAGTTCAATTCCCTGTGGAGTAACAACATAGCCAAGAAAAGATACTCGGTCGGTGCAAAAGGTGCACTTTCCAAGGTTACCAAACAAATGTGCATCACGTAGAGCAATAAAAACAGCAGGTAAATGTTCCAAATATTCCTCCAAAAATTTACTACAAATCAGTATATCATCAAAATAGACTACCACAAATCGTCCAATGAAAGCACGTAAAACTTCATTCATTAACCTCATGAAAGTACTAGGTGCATTAGTTAACCCAAAAGGCATGACTAGCCACTCATATAATCCAAGCTTAGTTTTAAATGCTATTTTCCATTTATCTCCCAATTTCATACGAATTTGATGGTATCCACTACGCAAATCAACTTTGGAGAATATTGTAGAGCCACTCAATTCATCAAGCATGTCGTCTAGCCTAGGAATAGGATGACGATAACGAATAGTAATATTATTAATGCCTCTATAATCAACACACATACGCGACGTAGCATCCTTTTTCGGCACTAAAATGATAGGAATAGCACAAGGACTAAGGGATTCGCGTATATAACCTTTGTCAAGCAGCTCCTGTACTTGAAGCATAATCTCCTTCGTCTCCTCTAGATTGGTATGGTATGGCGCACGGTTGGATACTGATGCACCGGGAATTAAGTCAATTTGATGCTCAATCCCTCGAATAGGTGGTAATCTCGGTGGCACGTCTTGTGGAAAGACGTCAGCGAACTCCTGCAAAATGTTAGTGACAGCAGGAGACAAAGAGGAAGGCACGTCCTCGAATGAAAATAATGCCTCTTTGGACACAAAAGCATAGCAAACAGATTTGCTAAAATCTAGATCATCAATATCAGATTTGGTGGCAAGTAAACATGCACTTTTCAATTTAATTTCAGAAGCAACACTAGATGGTTTATTGTTAGGCTTCATTTGTTTCTCAAATTCTTTTGACACAATCTGATTTTCACTCTTATTTTTGTCCTGTTTTGTTTTATTAGCTCTATTAATATCATCTTTCAAAATGGAATCAGGAGTCATAGGAAGCAAAGTAATATTTTTATCCTTATGAACAAGAGTATACTGATTGTTTCTACCATGGTGTACAAATTTTTTATCAAATTTCCATGGTCTACCAAGTAATAAGGAACATGCTTGCATAGGTACCACATCACAATCAACATAATCAGCATATGTAGAGATACTAAAATGCACACGGACAGTACGTGTTACCTTAACCTTGCCGCTATTGTTGAACCATTGGATGTAGTAAGGATGTGGATGTGGTCTTGTGGTGAGAGATAGCTTCTCCACAGTCTCCATGCTAGCCAAGTTATTGCAGCTCCCTCCATCTATGATAACATGAACAGAACGTTCCTTCACAACTCCCTTTGTATGGAACAAATTATGCATCTGATTTTGCTCAGCTTGTGTAACCTGCACACTCAAAACATGTTGAGCAACTAAACATTCATACCTGTCAGCATCTTCAGCAGCCATGTATTGCGTCTCATGATCAGAATCATCTCCACCGTGTTCTTCATGTGTAATAAGAGCCAAAGTCTCCTCATCATAGTCACTAGCGGACTCATACCCACCATCCTTAGTAACAATCATCACACGCTGAGATTTGCATTCTCTCGCAAAATGTCCTTGTCGGTGTCAAAACCGGCGGATCTCACGTAGGGGGTCCCGAACTATGCGTCTAGGCCAGATGGTAACAGGAGACAAGGGACACGAAGTTTTACCCAGGTTCGGGCCCTCTCGATGGAGGTAAAACCCTACGTCCTGCTTGATTAATATTGATGATATGGGTAGTACAAGAGTAGATCTACCACGAGATTGAGGAGGCTAAACCCTAGAAGCTAGCCTATGGTATGATGTTGATGTGTATGTTGTCCTACGGACTAAAACCCTCCGGTGTATATACACACCAGATAGGGTTAGGGTTACATAGAGTCGGTTACAATGGTAGGAGATCTAAATATCCGTATCGCCAAGCTTGCCTTCCACGCCAAGGAAAGTCCCTTCCGGACACGGGATGGAATCTTCAATCTTGTGTCTTCATAGTCAAGGAGTCTGGCTGAAGGTATATTCCGGCCATCCGGACACCCCCTAATCCAGGACTCCCTCAGTAGCCCCTGAACTAGGCTTCAATGACGACGAGTCCGGCGCGCAGATTGTCTTCGGCATTGCAAGGCAGGTTCCTCCTCCAAGTACTTCATAGAAGATTTTGAACATGAAGATAGTGTCCGGCTCTGCAAAATAAGTTTCCACATATTGCCATAGAGAGAATAATATTTACACAAATCTAATCTGCTGACGTATTCCGTAGCATGACACACCACGGCCAAGCCTTTATCCGAGTCGTTTCATTATCCCACCTCAGCGCGTCATGCGAGGCGGTTTCCTTGGCACGTCTTGTTAAAGCAGAGATCGTGTCCCCTTATTCCGAGATTCTCATCAATACGGGCGTGGGTAACCCAACCGCGCCATTGATTACGGCGCTTGGGAGATAAGCGAGTTTTACCAGGCTAGTGGGGACACGTAGTTGCGTCCACCTATATAAGGGGATAAGGATCCACCTTTTCACCTACGCCTTCTTCCTCCCTCGCTTATCCATTCTCGCGCACTCGAGCTCCAGCGCCCAAGTCCGCACTCCCCACCTCAACCTTCTCCAGCCATGTCCGGAGTGGGAGGCAAGTGGATGGTCTCCTCCGTCATGGAGGGGCACACCAAAAGACTAAGGAAGGCCGGATACTTGTCTAACGACATTGCGCATCGGCTTCCCGAAAAGGGGCAGCTCATCCCCACCCCTAGGCCCCATGAGAGGGTGGTGTTCCTCCCCCATTTCCTCTGCGGACTAGGTTTCCCTCTCCACCCATTTGTCCGGGGGCTCATGTTCTACTACGGCCTGTATTTCCATGCTGGCCCCAAATTTTGTCCTCAACATCTCGGCGTTTATCGTCGTGTGCGAGGCCTTCCTCCGCATCCGCCCCCATTTCGGCCTATGGCTCAAGACTTTCAATTTCAAGCCGAAGGTGGTGCGTGGCAACCAGGCGGAGTGCGGAGGTGCCATGGTGGGCAAGATGGCCAACGTCTTATGACTTGAGGGCTCCTTTGTGGCGACCCTGAAGGGGTGGCAATCGGGGTGGTTTTACATCACCGAGCCACGCGACCCCGAATGGGTTGCAGCCCCCGAGTTTCGGTCCGGACCCCCTACGTGGCTCGCCTCCTGGAAGGAGACCGGCCTGTCGTGGGGTAAAAAAGGAGAGCTGACCGGACTCCAAACATGCGTCCAAACCCTGGTGGAGAAGAAGCTCAAACTTGTCAACGTAGTCCAGGTTATGCTCATCCGCCCGACCCTCCCGTGCCGACAACGAGCTTTCAACCTGTGGGAGTTCGACCCAGCGCGGCACCAAACTATGAGCAGACTCTTCGACACGACGTACGAAGATGCCTGGAAGGTGCTTTTCAAGGGCACCGAGGCCCCCGCATCCGCTACCGAGGATCGCGGATTCAGTACACAGTGTCATGCTCATGCGGTAAGCTGTTTTTTCCTTTTACAGGGTATCGGTTTTTCATAGTTTGACTCCATGCGGGATCTAAACTCCCTTACCTTTGACATGATTGGCAGGAGACGTCCAGACAGATCAACTGTCCGGCTCCTTTGCCCGAAGGCCCAGCGGACGCTCACTTGGCGAAGCTGCTGGTTCCGGCACCCCATGTGGTGCCGGAGAAGAGGGCCAAGAAGAAGGCCACGGGGACTCGAAAGAGTGCCCGACGCCTAGAGGTGTCGGATTCACCATCCGATGAATCCAAGACGCACTCCTCCCATGAAGACGAGGAGGAGGAGGAAGAGACCCCTCCCCCTCCAACGGGGGAAGGGAAGAAAAGGAAGCCCCCCCCCCCAACTAGGGAGGCCGAAGGGTCCAAGAAGGGGAAACCCCTTCCTCCGGACTACTCCACCGACGCCGACGACGGCGGAGAGGAGTGGGCGCCCAGGGCCAAGCCCCTGGGCAAACCGTAAGTATCCGGATACCAGAGTAATTCAAAGTATTCGTTTATTGCACAGCTTTTCCTTATGTCAAATATGTTTATGCAGCCCACCCAAAGACCGGCTCGACGCGTTGTCGAGCGGCTCACTGGACTCGTCGGATGTGAACTCGCTTCCGACGGCTTCCTTCCCCCGCCCTATGGATGACATCGAAGTGTTGTCCCAACAGGTTCCAATCCGGGAGGAGGTGGTCCTGGAGGCGCCGCGAGGTGACCTCCCAGACTCCAGGAGTAGAGGGGATGAAACCCCCCAGGGCTCCAAGTCCGGCCCTAGGCCGGACACCGCTCCGGAACCTTCAAAGGTGCCAGAGTCCGGCGGGGGACCTCCTTCCAAGAGGAGCAAGCCCACCGTGCCGGTAACCTCCGTCCAACCGGAGGCGCCGGACAATCTGTTGGAGGCGCTCCAAGGCGCCTCCATCGACGAGGGGCACCGCACCATTATGAGTGCGGTGGTCCAGAAGGTTCAGTCCACCAAGAGCGGACTGACTGAAGCTTGTACTAGCCTTTTGACAGGCTTTGAGGTAAGTAAAGAATGTGTAAATAATATCACCGCATAGACAGTAGCCCCTGATGCTCTGTTTGGCGTTAGGGAAGAAAAGCCGAATAGAGGATCAAATAAAATTTGTAGGAGTCTAACAAAAAGGAGTCAATATGCCTGTGCAGGCTTCCCTGCTAGCGTCCGCCGCACTGACTGCAGAAGTGGACACGCTAAAGCAGAACCTCGAGCGGTCCGAGCAAGAGCTCGGGCGTGCCAAGAAGCAGCTCGAGGACAATGAAGGTAAGAAATACCTTGTTTAAATATATATAAAAAGGTGCAATTGCAAAAAATGACAGGATTATCGTGGCTATTGTAGGGGCCACGTCTGAGGTGGCGACCCTTAAGCAAGCGCTGGTCGAGGCCGAGAAGAGGGCGGCCACGGAGCGCACCGAGCGGGAGAAGTATGAGGCCGAGGTTGGCAAGGTACGGCAAGAGCTCCAGGCTCTCATGGAAAAACATGAGAGTTTGGAGCTTGACTCAAAGACGCGAGCGTCCGAGCTCGCGGTGGCTATTGAAAATGCCAAGTCTGCCAAGGCCGAATCCCAGAAGACCCTCCAGGAGTTGGATGAGGTGAAGAAGATAGCGGCGGGTAAGGCATTCTTTATGCAAAGCAAACACATAAACGTGAGTTACTTGTTACTTACCCGAATCCGGAGCTCTCCAGGAGCGTTCGCAGATCTTCCCCGGAGTGTGTCCGATGCCGCCGCATTCTATCGAGCCGAGGAGGGCAGCTCGACAGAGAAGGTGTTCTGGTCTCAGTATGCTGAGGCCGGACACCCCGTGCCCCTGAGCGACCAGCTGAAGCAACTGGTCGAGCTCCACAAGGCGGTCGAACAGGCCATCAAGGGCCTCATAGTTCGGCTGTGGCCTGGAGAGGCTCTGCCTGGGAGCTATTTCGGGCTGGTGCGGCGGCTGGTGGAGGCCTGTCCAAGGCTCGAAGTCATCAAGCGCTCCGTCTGCATTGAAGGTGCCTGTAGGGCCCTTGCCCGTGCTAAGGTGCACTGGGGCAAGCTGGATGCTGAGAAGCTTGTGAAGGACGGGCCACCGCCGGGGAAAGAGCATCGCAAGCCCGAGAATTATTATAAGGATGTTCTGAAGGGTGCCTGCCTTGTGGCGGATGAATGTTCTAGGGATGTAATTTTTGAGTAAAACTCGCTCGTTTTGTCCTGTGCGCTGAAAACTTGTTCATATGCGCTAAGCAATGCTGTTTGAATTTAAAATATTACCTTCTGTGCGGCTGTTTATCAATTCTGAGAGATGGCGAGTCGTCGGCTTCTGCCCCCGTGCCGCTAGTGCTGGGGTGTTCGGGGATAAACCTGAGCGCTCTTTTTCCCATGTTTGGGTCCTTCGAGGGAGGCGCTCAGCCCAACGAACAAGGCAATCAGACTATAATGCGTGAACACTCTCACTTAGCCATAGAATTCTATAATTTTAAATTTCGGCGAAGCCCCTGGTATTCGGAAGACCGAGTTCGGGGCGCTATCCACGCCTTGGCCGGACAGAGCCGACTCCTCGCCCTAAGCGGCATAAGTCTTTAAGGACTCGAAAAAACCTCTCGAACAGCGACCAGCTCTCGCTTCATCATGACAGTCAGTTTTAGCTTTCTCCACTGAGGTGCTCGACCCAGCTCAACTGGGGCACAATCGCAGTGGTTCTCCTAGTGCTACCTTAGCCGATATAGCGGAACGTAAGGCACCAAAACATAGGAGCCGGGCAAACCCAACTATTGACCCAAAACATGATTCGGAGCCGATGCATATAATGATATAAGTTCGGGGTGCCGCACTTGTTAAAGTGTTCGGACTTCTCACACCATGTTGAGGGGTACTGAAGCCCCTGGCATATTTTGGCCGTATCAAAGTGTACGGGTGCAACATGTCGTTAAGGAACATATATAATGAAATAAAAAAGAGTAATGCAAAAATAGACAAAAGCTATGCATTGTTTATTAAAGAGGGCTGTGATCAAAGCAGAACGATACAAATAATGCGATAAGCAAAAGGTTGGACTATTTAACATGTCCGCTCCAGGGGCAAGCTGCGGAATAATATGCGAAACAGGTATACTGCTCGTGAATGAGACCACCTGGGAGTTCCGTAATGCGGCGTGGCTTGTCTACTTCCCTGGTTCTTGCATCGTTTGTGCGGCAATTAAACTGCCGAATAGGCCTTCCGAAGAGTGGAGTCCTGAAAGTAAGAGAAAATTGAAAAATCGGCAGCCCCTGGTGCGGTTTAAGCCGTGCTTCGGGCGTGCCGTGATGGTGCCCCTCCCCCTGTACCCATGGTATTTCTAGAGCGTAGTTATGTATGCAAAGTACTGGTATCACATTTTTGCGAGGGCTGGGGTTGGGGCCGCATTGCTACGCCTGCTCGGGTTGTGCCAGGCAGTCTTGTTGTAGGTTACTCCGAGCGTGTTTGACGGTGTCCGGTCGTTTAATGGCTAGACTGGGGAACTGCCTAGAGAGGCTGCTTTGTACTTCCGCTGCAAGGGCCGCCTTGTGCTCCTCCGTTCGAGGGAGCGTTCGGTGTTTCCATTGACCGTAATTACTCCTCGAGGGCCTAGCATCTTGAGCTTAAGGTATGCATAGTGCGGTACCGCATTGAACTTGGCAAATGCGGTTCACCCGAGTAGTGCATGATAGCCACTGCAGAATGGGACTATGTCGAAGATTAACTCCTCGCTTCGGAAATTATCCGGAGATCCGAAGACCACTTCAAGTGTGACTGTGCCTGTACAGATGGCCTCTACACCTGGTATTACGCCTTTAAAGGTCGTTTTGGTGGGCTTAATCCTCGAGGGATCTATGCCCATTTTCCGCACTGTATCCTGGTAAAGCAGGTTCAGGCTGCTGCCGCCGTCCATAAGGACTCTAGTGAGATGAAATCCGTCAATAATTGGGTCTAGAACCAATGCGGCGAATCCGCCATGACGGATGCTAGTGGGATGGTCCCTTCGATCAAAGGTGATCGGGCAGGAGGACCATGGGTTGAACTTTGGGGCGACTGGCTCTACCGCGTATACGTCCCTTAACGCGCGCTTCCGCTCCCTCTTGGGGACGTGGGTTGCGTATATCATGTTCACCGTCCGCACTTGTGGGGGAAAACCCTTCTGTCCACTGTTGTTCGGCGGCCGGGGCTCCTCGTCGTCATCGCTATGCAGCCCCTTGTCTTCATTTTCGGCATTTAACTTGCCTGCCTGCTTGAACACCCAACAATCCCTGTTGGTGTGATTGGCCGGCTTTTCGGGGGTGCCATGTATCTGGCACAAGCGGTCGAGTATTCGGTCCAAACTGGACGGGCCCCTAGGATTCCTTTTGAATGGCTTTTTCCGCTGACCGGATTTAGAGCCTCTGAATCCGGCATTAACTGCCGTATCCTCAGCATTGTCGCCATTAATGCGGCGCTTCTGCTTGTTGCGACGCGACCTACCACTACTGTCCCTGGTATCCGAATTACCAGGGTTCTTGGTCATATTGTTGCTACGAGCAAGCCAGCTGTCTTCTCCCGCGCAAAAGCGGGTCATGAGTGTCGTGAGTGCTGCCATAGACTTCGGCTTTTCCTGTCCAAGGTGCCGGGCAAGCCACTCGTCACGGATATTGTGCTTGAAGGCTGCTAGGGCCTCAGCGTCCGGACAGTCGACTATTTGATTTTTCTTTGTTAGGAACCGTGTCCAGAATTGCCTGGCCGATTCATCTGGCTGCTGAATTACGTGACTTAGGTCATCGGCGTCTGGGGGTCGCACATAAGTGCCCTGGAAATTGTCGAGGAATGCGGCTTCCAGGTCCTCCCAACAACTGATTGATCCTGTTGGCAAGCTGTTAAGCCAATGCCGAGCTGGTCCTTTAAGCTTGAGTGGGAGGTATTTGATGGCGTGGAAATCATCGCCGCGGGCCATGTGGATATGAAGGAGATAATCCTCGATCCATACCGCAGGATCTGTTGTGCCATCATATGATTCGATGTTTACGGGTTTGAAACCCTCGGGGATTTGATGATCCATTACTTCGTCTGTGAAGCATAGTGGGTGTGCGGCGCCTCTGTACTGGGCTATGTCATGACGTAGCTCCAATGAGCTTTGTCTACTGTGTTCGGCCCTGCCGAATTTGTGGCCGGCGTGTCGGTTACCGTCTCGAGCCGTGGGGCGCCCATGCGATCCGTAGATCGATCTTGTTTGCCTTACCTTGTCCTCCAACATATCTCGTAAGTCTGGCGCATATTCCTGTGCCTTGGTACGGGGTGCGGCTTGAGTGGAAGGCCGGGAGGCCTCTCTGTCGCGGCCATGAGGTGGCCGGTCAGCCGCATCAAGTGCTTCCTCCTCTAATTGGGGTAGCAACCTGCGCTTTGGGTAGCTCTTGGAGGGGCGTTCGAGTTTATTCTCTTCGGCCGCAAGGACTTCAGTCCATCTGTCGACTAGCAAATCTTGATCAGCTTTAAGTTGTTGCTATTTTTTCTTGAGGCTTCTTGCCGTGGCCATAAGCCTGCGTTGAAAACGCTCTTGCTTGACGGGATCCTCTGGCATGACGAATTCGTCGTCGTTGAGGCTTGCCTCGCCTTTGGAGGGAGGCATATAATTATCGTCCTCGACCTCTCTGTCTGCCAATCTCTCATGAGGGCTGGTTTCTCCATCCTCCCGTGCTAAATCTTGCTGGAGGGGGTTTTCTTCGGCACTTTCCGGAGTATTATTATCTCCCGTGCTGGAATCACCTTGTTTGTTTTGGCGGGATTTTGAGCAGCGCCGCTGACGCCGGCGCTTAGGCTGTTTCTTGGAGGGGTCATCCTCCGTTGTTCCATCGCCATCTCCTTATTTTGGGGTGTCCACCGTGTATATGTCATATGACGAGGTGGCTTTCCAGGGCCTGATAGGCGCTGGTTCTTCATCGTCTCCTTCATCGGCATCCATACCGTCGATGTCTTCGGAGTCGAAGTCGAGCATGTCGGTTAAATCGTCGACAGTGGCTACAAAGTGGGTGGTGGGTGGGCTTTGAATTTCTTCATCGTCCGTACCCCAACCATGCTGACCGTAGTCCGGCTAGGGCTCTCCTGATAAAGAGAGAGATGTCAGTGTCTTCAGAATATCGCCGAAAGGCGAGTGCTGAAAGATGTCCGCGGCAGTAAACTCCATGATCGGCGCCCAATCGGATTCGATCGGCAGGGGCACGGAGGGTTCGGAGTCCGGAGAGGAGTCCGGCTCCTTGGAGTCACGAGTCTCGCAGAGTGCGGGGCTGGTGTTCGGCTCGATTGCCGTTGGGATCGCAGCCCCCGAGGCGGCGTCCAACCACCCATCCTCGATCAGCGCAGTTGGCTCCAAATTAAGGGTCGAAGCCGATGCGGGTGCGGCCTCCAGGGCACTGTTCGGCGGCAGAGCTAGATCATGCTCGTCGGGACAGTGCGGCGCGCTCGGCAGTGGCTCGAATCCGTCGAAGATCAAGTCCCCGCGGATGTCAGCCGTGTAGTTTAAACTTCCAAATCTGACCTGACGGCCAGGGGCGTAGCTTTCGATCTGCTCCAGATGGCCAAGTGAATTGGCCCGTAGTGCGAAGCCGCCGAAGACGAAGATCTGTCCGGGGAGGAAGGTCTCACCCTGGACTGCATCGCCATTGATGATCATAGGAGCCATCGAGCCTAACGGCGACGACACAGAGGAACTCTCAATGAAAGCACCAATGTCGATGTCAAAACCGGCGGATCTCGGGTAGGGGGTCCCGAACTATGCGTCTAGGCCGGATGGTAACAGGAGGCAAGGGACACGAAGTTTTACCCAGGTTCGGGCCCTCTCGATGGAGGTAAAACCCTACGTCCTGCTTGATCAATATTGATGATATGGGTAGTACAAGAGTAGATCTACCTCGAGATCGGAGAGGCTAAACCCTAGAAGCTAGCCTATGGTATGATTGTTGATGTGTATGTTATCCTACGGACTAAAACCCTCCGGTTTATATACACCAGATAGGGTTAGGGTTACATAGAGTCGGTTACAATGGTAGGAGATCTAAATATCCATATCGCCAAGCTTGCCTTCCATGCCAAGGAAAGTCCCTTCCGGACACGGGACGGAGTCTTCAATCTTGCGTCTTTATAGTCCAAGAGTCCGGCTGAAGGTATAGTCCGGCCATCCGGACACCCCCTAATCCAGGACTCCCTCAGTCCTCTTCCCTTACAACACCAACAAATAATATCACTTGTGTGCCTTGTTAATGCCATGGAAGAAGAAGAGCTCTGCGCAGGCCTAGCAAGTGTGCTCTTGGCATGTAGTGGTGGTTGTGCTTGCTTTCTTGTATCATGGCTGGAGGTGGCACCTGATGGAGGTACTAGTCCAGTCGAAGTAGAGGATGCACGTGGTGTCCATGATGAAGATCGACCTACAGAAAAGTTAGTTCGTGCCAGTGCCTCTCGATCCTGCACTTCACGTTCATCTTTACAAGCAAGATGTAATAAATGAGTGATATTAGTATACTCCTTATACTCTAGAATGGTCTAAATCTCTCTATTTAATCCACCCATAAAACGTGCAAGCGTAGCTTCATTCTCCTCAACAATACCACATCTAATCATACCAATTTGTAATTCCTGATAATATTCTTCTACAAAAAAAATTCCATGTCTTAAGCGCTGCAATTTTTTAAGTAATTCATGTTGATAATAAGGTGGAACCCAACGAGTATGCATAGAAGCTTTCAAAGCAGCCCAAGTAGCTGGAATGGGATATAATCTACAATGTTCAGATCACCAAACACATGCAAAACTAGTGAAATCACAAACCGCAGCAGGAACACGTCTCTCCTCAGGATATTGTAAACAAGTAAAACGTTGTTCAGTTTCTAACTCCCAAGTAAGATATTTATCAGGAACATATCTACCCTCAAATGGTGGACTATTCAATTTCAGTTTAGGAAGATGGTCATGATCGCGTACCTCAGGTGGTGGCGCAGCCCTACCGTTGCGATGATATGCATGAGGACGACCTGGTGGTGGTGCTGGTGGTTGCACGTAGTTCTGATTTTGCTCAACCTCATCCTCGTAATGGTCCTCCACCTCTGCAGTAGCAGCTGGAGCTATAGAAGCACCAACAGTAGGTACATCAGCACCAGAAGTTTGACCAGGCTCAATGGGAACGCGTTGTGCTCGTCCCACTTGATTTGGACGACGATGTTGTTATTGTTGTTGTTGTTGTTATAGAGGTGCGACAGGTGCAGCGGGCGGTGGAAGACGCGCGAGCAATTCATTAAACTTGTTATCGAGCTTTGTTTCGAATGCCTTCTCAATGCCATCTATCTTCTCCATGGCCTCCTCAAATCTACTTAGCACATCTTCCACCTGTCCACTCATCAATCACTGAAACTTATCATGTAACTCTTTGTTTGTCATGTTCTCCCAGTCAGTCTCGTCAGCTTGTGATCCTGCCATGGTTAGCAGCAATAGAAACACACAATATGATCCAACAGACTACTAGGAAGTGGTGGTGATGGTGTGGTGGACAGTCACAAATCCATCAAGCGAATCTCAAATTCTTACCAGTTCTTACCAAGCAGCAGGTGGTGATCAGCAACCGTTGTAGTCAAAACTCTCAAAGCTTGGATAGAGCGATTACCAGGGAGAGTCAAATGCACGACGTAGATGTATGTGGAGCTGGGAAGGCTTATAATATGGTAGCAAAAACGGTCAGCAATAATCAATTCAGAGATGAAAAGTTGAATAAACACTCAACGCCGGTACTGTGCTGGTCCTAGGCTAGACCGTGCTAGAGACGTGAGCCTGGAACACTAACAAAATCACAGCGCTGCACGTAAACAAGGGAAAAGCACACGGTGGAACTTTTTTCGCTCTGTTTTTTTGGCGCTCCTCTTTTTTTTGCGCTCCTCTTTTTTTGCAAAAAATCACTATAATGGCGAGTGTCTCAAAACTCTTCCCTCGTCAAATTGATAGGATGGGCACGAATTTTTTTTGACTTTTTTTTCCGGAAATCAGGGTAGCGACGATGAAAAAGTGCGACAAAAAATCACTATGATGGCACGTGGCTCAAAAGACTCATAAAAGCCTAAAAATAGGATAGGGAAAAAAATTGCCTGCGAAAATTTTGGCCTAAAAACTGCCCGGGGGTCTCCAGACTCTTTTTTTAAAAACCTACTCAGGCAAGGAAACACGAAACGGAAATTAGATGGATCTCGAAAACCAACCTAATTTGAAAGGAACTCGGATTGGTGGTGGATATATGATGGTAGGATATGGTAGCGGTGGTTGTATATCGATACAGATTGGTGATCATATGTCGATATGGATTGGTGGTGGTATATGGATACGGATAGGTGGTAGTATATGGATACGGATTGGTGATGGTATATGGAGATGGATCGGTGGCGGATAAGTGGTGGTGGTCGATGGCAGGGGCGATGATGATGGTGCGACGGCGGCATGACAACTTATGACCAGAACTCGAAACTCGAAAAGACTAGACTCTAAGACCAGCAACTAGACACGACGATGCAGCCGCAAATTCAACAAAGCAAAATACTGAAAAGACTATGCAAAGGCTCAGACTGGTTCGGATATGATGAACTAACCCTAAATTTATTTTGGCTTTTTCGTGGACTGTAGGCATGAAGAACAGACTCGATCTAAACTACGAAAAACTATAAAATCTCACCGAGCAACCCAGAAATCTGATACCACTTGATAGAGGCGAAGGTGTCCCGATGTTTCGATGAGATAGATATCGTTTTCTGTGGGAGTCGACTTTGATGATCTGACTATGAACGTGCGAAGATGTCGCGCCTTAGCATTCGCTAAACCAACTTCCGAGGGTTATTAACCACGCCGAAGCACGATCAACCTGACCACGAGGGTCTATTTCCTATGAGCAAAGAAAGAACACGCAAGAAACTGAGATTGCGATCTGGATATTGCGAATTAAAGAGGAAAGCTTTATTAATGAAGGTGGGGTTCTGTGACGTCTTGGTCTGGTCGTTGGACACAAACGAAGTACGCGAAGTTGCAGCTATGGCGAAGTTTTAATCTAAACAAAACCCCAAAGTCTAAACGATGCCCTAAGGGTTGTATATATGGAGGAAGAGGGGGAAATTTTTGGCCCTTGGAGGAGGGGTCCGAAACCAACCCTAACTCTTGTTTCCCCACATGTACGGACTCTAAAAACAGCCTATACTTAAGTATTTCGAAAATACATGGGCCTGGCCCAATAATAAGGTGACGTAGCACCTAGAATAGCCTCTGGACGAAATTTATGAAGTGGCATCTTGTATATTTCGTCCAAGGCTTCATGCACTCCTTATGGTGGCTTCAAAGTCCTGAAATCATCACTTGTAACTCCGTTCTGGATCCCCTTGCGCATGCCATCATCTCCATGCTTGGTCTTGCTCCAGTGTTCATCCCTCTTATCCATACCAGGCCCTTCATTTGTAATCAAAACAAATGTATCCAATTTAGGCAACATCATATTCTCATGAACATCAGAATCATTACCAAGAAGCGAAAGTACCTGATAATCTAATTAGTGTGCGCGAGCTCTAGTAATTGGTCTAGTATGTATAGCAGCAGGGGCTGTGGGTGTAACAATGGTATTGATGTCCTCATCAGGCACTGAACAGCAATGGCGCTTGGGATTCCTGCAGCGGACGGCGCGGTGCAGCAAACCCGTGAGGCAAGGCGAGTAGTGTACGCATCGCGTACACACATGTATGGCTTGCATCTAGGAGATGTATGACTAGAGTCTGGCTAGTGTATGGGTTGTATCTGACCATGGTTGGCTAATGGTTTGACCATGGTTGACTTGCATCTAGCCAGCTAGTCTGGATGATATATGGAGGAGTGAACACGCGTTCCGGCTGGAAGCAAGGCGCAACACAGAGGGGAGCAGACGCGAACGATGCGTGCATGCACACGGCCGACCGAAGTGAGCCTGCGTGCGGATGGACTACCGGTGTTGCAACGGTGGTGACGAAGATGCACCTCCCAGCACGGACGCGCCGAGGGCATGCTATGTCGAGCCCTCGACCGGTGCCGGAGAGGTGGCGACATCGCGGTGATGATGAGGATGGCGAGGCCGACGGCGAGGACGCGCCGCCCCTCGCGGCCGCTTCGGGGGTGTGTCAATGTCGGGACCCCGAGCGCTACCGGAGAGACGACGGCGATGTCACAGCGGAGATCATGAAGATGGTCTCCGGACTGCGAAACCAGCAGCAGCGCGGTAGCATAGTACCGCCCCACGGTGGGCGCCAACTGTGGTGGTATTCTCGCGGGGGCTGCAAGATGACAGATGCCACAAGGTGGCTTAGTGTGAGGGTAAGACTGCTGCCGGAATATCCAGGGATGGGTATGCGCGTAACACGCGCTAGTTTACCCAGATTCGGGGCTCTCCGGAGAGATAATACCCCTACTCCAACATGTCTGAGTATATCTTGTATATCTGGTACAGAGTTGCTCCTGGAGCTGTATCCGAGGTCAGTGCTGCAGTCATCTGGCCTCGTATATGTGTGTGTGGCATGGGAGCCGGGGTGCCTTCTGGCTAGATGGATGGATGGATGTGTTCTTGTCGCCGACTAGCAAGCTTGCTAGTGACTCAATGTGTGTGTGCGTAGGTGCATCCCCTGATGGATGGATGGATGGATGGCTTGCTTTATAGTGTGGCTAGCTTAGAGAGTAAGCTAGGTAGGCATGGGCATAGCCATGTGTGAGGCATGGTTCATGCTATGCTTGTCCCTTTGGGGCACTTTATGAATCAATGCTCAGGGGACACGGTACACTATAGATGACGTCACAGTATGGCCCCCGTCGGGGTCTTGTCGGTGTCGGGTCGGGCTATAGTCGGCAGCCGCTGGTTGGCGCAGTCGGCAGCCGGCACCCGGCCAGGTAGTCGGTCATGTGGAGCAGTCGGACAGGGGGCGCCTGGGCGGCCTAAGCAGTCGGACTGAGGGGCTTTGCTAGCCCCGATGTCTTGAAATATCGTCTTGCCGTCTTCGGGGTACCCGTCGCCAGTAACTCCAACACAATTGGTTGCTTAAATACTACACAATTCATTTGGCATTGTTGGGTAAGTCAACATGCAGATAGTTGAAAAGAAAACTTACTTCGAACAAAGTCTGGATGGATGATTTTTTCGGGGAAGTTAGTATATATCTCATGACCAGGCCCTTTTATGTGCAGTGCAATCTTAGTGTCAGCTTTCAGTACATAAAACATTGCAATTTCTTTCCAAAAGCCAGTGCCAAAATAGGAGTCACCAAGTTAATCAAGGCTTACAGTAGCAACCATTGTAAATCCATGGTTTGTGTGCAGTCTGACATCCGTGGAGCCATGAAGTAGGATTAGGAATTTATGGCTATTTATTTATACATATCCAGAGATTATGGTTCGATTTTTAAGCACAGTCATCTATGTATAGACCAATCTTGAAGAAAATAATGGCACAAACATATCTAGGTCATTGAAAATCAATTGTCAAGCCCAGGTTAGGAATTATTAGCACGAACACTAACCCTAGTCGGATTACTAGCAGAAATCATTTGCACAGATGAAACAACTAATCACATATCACCCGTACCATTCAAACAATCAATACACTACATGGATCTAATGAAACTTACTCAGATTGCATGGATTGGGAGAACATAACCATAGGATTTATATTCCAAAAAGGGGGAGGTAGGAGTAACCAGAGAATCCCTATGATCTATTTGACACATAAATAGGTATAGATGACTAACCGGTTGTCTGTCGTCGTCGGAGTCGTCGCCGGAGTGGTCATCGGAGTCGGTGTGGAACTCCACCTCCGGCTGTGGAAGCTCGACGCCGTCGACGACGTCAGGGTGCAGCGATAACTCGCCAGAAGTGATGGCAACCTTTGTCTCCATCTCCACGCCGTGCTCCGGTGCTTTAGCAACCCCGGTGTCGCCACTCCCTCCAATGGGGCGCTTCGGCGGCATCCTCATACACTGATGGCTTTGAGGACTGAGAGCGGCGTCATGGATGTAAGCGGAGAGAGAGGATTGTGTGTGCGTAGCGAGGATGGAGGGTGCGGCCGCCTGGGCGCACCATTAATATGGAGTAGTGGGAGTTGTGGGAGAGAGGCGGGCAGCGGTCAAACCGATGGCTCGCCTCCCGGTGAGCCTGCGCACCGGACAGCTGGCATGCCTACCAAAGTTTCGCACAGCTACTCGCACGGCTCCCGATGACACTGCGCAGTGAGCACACCTCCGTCAATTCACACACATGCACGCACGCCTCCCCGTCTGCCTGTGCGACAGACGTGTCCCATCAACTCACGCCTGCTCGCACGGCACACGGGTCGCGCAGCGGCACGTATATTGTTTTTCTATTTGGATGATTAATGTTGTCGCTTTATTGCTTAACCGAAGCATGACACGTATCCGTTGTTGGTCTAACGCTCACAGTTCGAATAAATAATCCATTTGGGATATTGGTTCCCAATTATTAATAATCTCCTGTCTGTAATTAGATAAATATTACATCAAAATTGGTCTTAAATTTGACACAAAAAAGTACAATGCCACTTTGTATTGGTGTGCATATGACAACATGATAATTTCATGAACTTCAAATAAGTTTTGGATGTAATAGAATTTAAATATCAAGATTCTCAATGTTTGAAATTTGTTGCATGGGGAGTAAACATGCACCCAGTGAGACACATGTGTTTTTGCAATTCATTTAGGTGCACTGTCACGTGTGCATGCAGCTCAAATTTGATTTTTGCACATTATACCCGTAGAAAATCAATCATTCAATGTAATAAAATGTCTTAATGATCTCTGTGATTTTTTTTGAAATTAAAATGTCCCTCCTTTGGTAACATGTATGTTCACCGCGGGATAATTAATTTAACATGCATCGTAGTTGCGGTAGATTCGTGGTGTGTGTGTGTGGGTGTATGCGTCTCGGGGTGGCGGGTGGCTCGCATTACACTATGAGTTGTGAGCCACTGCGTGGGTTGGCCGTTTTGTTAGGCAGGCCGGTAACACATCAGAGTCATGAAATCGTTATTTAAAACATTACACAACCCTATCATACATAACTATTTTGGCCACATGCAGTCCATGGTTGTCCTACACGACACCTGATACCTGCGTGTGATGCTTTCTGTGGGCCCGCTAGGTCGTCGTCCATCACTTTGACGAATAGCCGTCAGTGAGGTTAATTTAACCAGCAATGTAGAATATTTTTTGTTTGTGTTATGCTGGTATATAGTACGCATCGAAGAGGTGGGAGGGGACTAGCATATATACTATACGTACACGTCCGTGAACAAGTACACCTCACTCATTGTCGGGACTTTCTAGTTTCCGAGGCACGTGCCACATCAAAATTGTGAAATTGGTTATTCAAACATCACACAACACCTTTTTGGGCCACATGCATATCCTAGCTAGGACACTCACGTGTGACGCTTCCATCGTGGGCCCACGAGGCCATTGTCGATGCATGCATGCATCACTTTGACCTACATCGGGAGAGCTTAATTAATTTCACCATCGATGAGGATTCTTTTGGGTTGTACATATATTACGGTAGGAGCATATATTATGCGGTGAAGAGGGGGGAAGGGGACCATCATATGTAGTACGCTTGATATGAACCTCGCTCTATGTGGGTGCATGGTTTACGGTTTTTGAGGCATGTGGCACATCAAAGTTGTGCATTTTGGGTATTCAACATATATATGTTTGGCCCACATTCAAAGCGGTGGTGGTTGTCCTCTCGCACCCACTTAAGCGGTTATCAGGGATATTGATGCTTTCCATTTGTGGGCCCGCTTGGTCCATCACTACTTTTTGCCTGACAACAAGAGAGGTTAATTTGACTTAGGAGGGGATTATTATTTTTGCTCTCGAATGACATGCATGATAGAGCTTAAGCACACACACATGCATATGTACGCATGAATCCCTCCCATCGAGTCAAAGTGGCTAGTACAACGACACATCATGAACCGATCTCGCTCTGTGTGGGGAGCTAGTGTACGTTTTTTGACACACGTGCCACATCAATGTTGTGTATTCAAACATGCATGCACACTTCACCTCCATATATATATGCATGTAGTGGTTGCCTTCGAATGGTACACTCCCTCGCGTGGTTATCAGCGACAAGCCCATATATTCATGGGCCCACGTGGACATCCATGATCACCTGACCAACAACAAGATAGGTTACCATGGAGGATTCTTCATTTGGTTCGTGTTATCGTAGTATAGGTCATGGTGAGATTCAGACCTAATTAAGTTTGAGTGCATATACAATGCACGCATGCATGCATGAATCCCCGTCGTTGGCTTGAAGTGTGGTGTAACATACATATGCATCGTCAACCTAACCCTCACACAGTCTAGCGATTTCTAGTTTGAAATCATAGTGCCACATCAAAGTTGTTCCATTGTTACTCAAAAATGCACCTCTCCATACATATGTTTGGGCCACACGCACGCAGTGGTTGTGTTCGGGGACTAGCTACTTGCATGATTATTGGCGACCTAGCCCATCTCCGGGGCCGCATGGACGGACATCACTTTGACCAACAACATGAGATAGGTTGTACGACCAAGGTGGATTATTCTTGGTCCGTTTTACGATCCATCTTGGTGAGATATATGCCTCTCTGGCCTGCCAACTGAAATTGTGTGTGGGGGGGGGGTTGCTACTTCGCACTTTGCTAGGTGAACATCGGTTGGGGGGCATCCACTCATAGCATAGGATTCCCTTTGTGGCGACACGAGGGGGGTGGGGGCTGCAAGCTACTTCGCACTTTGCTAGGTGAACCTTGGTTGGGGGAGAGGGGGCATGCATTCATAGCGTAGGATTCCCTTCGTTCCGACACGAGGGGGGTGGCTGCTAGCTACTTCACACTTTGCTAGGGTGAACCTCGGTTGGGGGGCATGCATTCATAGCTTAGGATTCCCTTTGTGCCGACACGAGGGAGGGGCTGCTAGCTACTTCACACTTTGCTAGGGTTTACCTTGGTTGGGGGAGCATGCATTCATAGCTTAGGATTCCCTTCGTGCCGACACGAGGGAGGGGGGCTACTAGCTACTTCACACTTTTCTAGGGTGAACCTCGGTTGGGGGGGGCATGCATTCATAGCTTAGGATTCCCTTCGTGCCGACACAAGGGAGGGGGGAGGGGGCTGCTAGCTACTTCGCACTTTGCTAGGTGAATGAACCTCGGTTCGGGGCATGCATTCATAGCTTAGGATTCCCTTCGTGCCGACACGAGGGAGGAGGGGGGCTGCTAGCTACTTTGCACTTTGCTAGGTGAACCTCGGTTGGGGGGGAGGGGGCATGCATACATAGCATAGGATTCCCTTTGTGCCGACACGAGGGGGGCGGGGGCAAGAAATACAGTGGGCTTTGCGAGAGAAGTGCCACATCGAAGTTGCATTTGGTATTTGAAAATCAAACCACCCTTTTGATACATAAATTTGGTCCACATGCAAGTGTGTTCGTGTTCTCACCCTCTCCCGCATCATTTTTCGCCAAATTTATGAACATTAGATAAGTCAGATGATGCAACAGACACGGTTCACTCAAACTAATCGTGTGCCACGCCCGTGCACCTGTCACGCACACATCCACACAGTACATTGGGCTCCATGAGGCTCCACCTCTCAAAAATATCTGCCCGCCTCGAGGGTTTTTCTGTTTCATAACACACGGTTGTTATATCCGGATCGTGTGTGATGTTTCTTGTTCCCAATCCCACCTGTATCCCTAGAAAATATATGCCCGCCTCGAGGGTTTTTCTGTTTCATAACACATGGTTGTTATCTCCGGACCGTGTGCGATGCACTATCACCGAAATTTTCAATAGCCCGACATTTCAATCCTGTGTTTGACTCCCGCATAGTAAAATTTTCAGTACTCGCGTCATTTCCTCAAACACCCCGCGCCCCCTCCACACACACACACACACACACACACACACACCAATACCTCCTCGGGCTTGCACACACACACCACTCCCTCGCTCGAAACCCTAGCAAGGTCCCCGCCGCCACTGCTGCCGCAAGGCCTCCATTATCAACATCTACCGGTTTGCTCGTGCAGCTTACCCACCGATCTCCATACCCAGGCCGCCCCCGAGTTTCTTAGATTACGCCTGCCAAACGCCCCCTTTCCCACAGATCCTCATCCCCATCCCCCACTCCAGAGCATCGTAGCCTAAGCCCGGCTACGCTTCCCGTGGAGCTCGAGGAGCGACTGGCCTAAAAGAGGTGTATAGCGGTCTCTTCGCCCGACGTCGCCGAGGAAGCTGGCGACCATTACTAGCGGCAGGCACTCAAGCAGCGGGCTAGATTATGCGGGCATGTCTCATCCGCCGGCTATGACATCAAGGTCATCGATAGCGACGGCCTGAGGCGGGTTATGTCACAGGTTAAGTGGCCCACCCCAACCCCTCAGGTTCAACCGCCGTCGATCTCATCCATGGCCCTGGCGCTGATCTCCTCTCGCTCGCTGTCAGCAATTTGCCATTCTACATCGCCATCAATTTGCCATTTTACATCGCCATCGAGCCCCTTTTGTCATTTCTGAAGGACACGTTCTGCGACGCTGGCTTGGGATCCACAGCTTCCAAGTCAGACCTCATCGACGGCAACCACGAGGAGGGCACCCTCTCCGGCTCTTCCAAGGGGAAAGAGTGAAGGAAATATGCCCTAGAGGCAATAATAAAGTTATTATTTATTTCATTATATCATGATAAATGTTTATTATTCATGCTAGAATTGTATTAAACCGGAAACCGAATAGATGTGTGAATAAATAGACAAACAGAGTGTCACTAGTATGCCTCTATTTGACTAGCTCGTTAATCAAAGATGGTTGTGTTTCCTAACCATAGACATGAGTTGTCATTTGATAAACAAGATCACATCATTAGGAGAATGATGTGATTGACTTGACCCATTCTGTTAGCTTAGCACTTGATTGTTTAGTATGTTGCTATTGCTTTCTTCATGACTTATACATGTTCCTATGACTATGAGATTATGCAACTCCCGTTTACCGGAGGAACACTTTGTGTGCTACCAAACGTCACAACGTAACTGCGTGATTATAAAGGTGCTCTACAGGTGTCTCCGAAGGTACTTGTTGAGTTGGCGTATTTCGAGATTAGGATTTTTCACTCTGATTGTCAGAGAGGTATCTCTAGGCCCACTCGGTAATGCACATCACTATAAACCTTGCAAGCAATGTAACTAATGAGTTAGTTGCGGAATGATGTATTACGAAACGAGTAAAGAGACTTGCCGGTAACGAGATTGAACTAGGTATTGAGATACCAATGATCGAATCTCGGGCAAGTAACATACCGATGACAAAGGGAACAACGTATGTTGTTATGCGGTTTGACCGATAAAGATCTTCCTAGAATATGTGGGAGCCAATATGAGCATCCAGGTTCCGCTATTGGTTATTGATCGGAGACGTGTCTCGGTCATGTCTACATAGTTCCTGAACCTGTAGGGTCCGCACGCTTAAAGTTCTGTGATGATCGGTATTATGAGTGTTGTGTTTTGATGTACCGAAGGTAGTTCGGAGTCCCGGATGTGATTGCGGACATGATGAGGAGTCTCGAAATGGTCGATACATAAAGATCGATATATTGTACAACTATGTATGGACGTTGGAAAGGTTTAGGAAGGTTTCAGACATATATCGGAGTACCAGGGGATACCGGACCCCCCCCCTCGGGGGGCATAATGGGCCTACATGGGCCTTAATGGAAATAAAGGGCAGCAAGGGGAGTGTGGGGCGCGCCCCCCAAGGCCCAAACCAAATTGGTTTAGGGCAAGGGGGGCCGGGCCCCTCTTTCCTTCTCCTCCTCTCCCTTTCCTTTCCCCTCCTACTCCTAATAGGAAAAGGAGGAGTCCTACTCCTAGTGGGAGTAGGACTCCCCCCTTGGCGCGCCCTCCTTGGCCGGCTGCCTCCTCCTCCTTTCTCCTTTATATACGGGGGCAGGGGGCTCCCCATAGACACAAAAATTGATCATTGATCTCTTAGCCGTGTGCGGTTCCCCCCTCCACCATAATCCACCTTGATCATATCGTAACGGTGCTTAGGCGAAGCCCTGTGTCGGTAGCATCATCAGCACCGTCACCACGCCGTCGTGCTGACGAAACTCTCATGTGAAGCTTTGCTAGATCGAAGCTCGCGGGACGTCATCGAGTTGAACGTGTGCAAAACTCGGAGGTGCCCTGCGTTCGGTACTTGGATCGGTCGGATCATGAAGACGTACGACTACATCAACCGCGTTATGCTAACGCTTCCGCATTCGGTCTATGAGGATACGTAGACACACTCTCCCCTCTCGTTGCTATGCATCAGCATGATCTTGTGTGTGTGTGCGTAGGAATTTTTTGAAATTACTGCGTTCCCCAACAGTGGCATCCGAGCCAGGTTTATGCGTAGATGTTATATGCACGAGTAGAACACAAGTGAGTTGTGGGCAATACAAGTCATCCTGATTACCAGCATGTCATACTTTGGTTCGGCGATATTGTTGGATGAAGCGGCCCGGACCGACATTACGTGTACGCTTACGCGAGACTGGTTCTACCGACGTGCTTTGCACACAGGTGGCTGGCGGGTGTCAGTTTCTCCAACTTTAGTTGAACCGAGTGTGACCATGCCCGGTCCTTGTTCAAGGTTAAAACGGCACTAACTTGACGAACTATCATTGTGGTTTTGATGCGTAGGTAAGAACGGTTCTTGCTCAGCCCGTAGCAGCCATGTTGAACTTGCAATAACAAAGTAGAGGACGTCTAACTTGTTTTTGCAGGGCTTGTTGTGATGTGATATGTCAAGACGTGACGAGATATAAGTTGGTGTATGAGATAATCATGTTTTGTTGAAGCTATCGGTAGCTGCCAGAAGCCTTATGGTTGTCTCTTTATTGCATAAAATGCAAGTGCCATGTAATTGCTTTACTTTATTGCTATGCGGTAGCAATAGTTGCAAAAGCAATAGCAGGTGAGACGACCATGTGACGACACGTTGATAAAAGATCAAGATGATGAAGATCATGGTGTCATGCCGGTAACAATGGAGATCATGACAGTACTTTGGAGATGGAGATCAAAAGCACAAGATGATGCTGGCCATATCATGTCACATATTTGATTGCATCTGATGTTTATCTTTTATACATCTATTTTTGCTTAGTTCGGTGGTACCATTATAAGATGATCTCTCACTAAATTTCAAGGTAAAAGTGTTCTCCCCGAGTATGCACCGTTGGCAAAGTTTGTTGTGCCGAGACACCACGTGATGATCGGATGTGATATGCTCAACGTTCATCTACAACGGGTGTAAGACAGTTTTACACATGCAGAATACTTGGGTTAAACTTGACGAGCCTAGCATATGGAGATATGGCCTCGGAACACTGGAGACCGAAAGGTCGAGCGTGAATCATATAGTAGATATGATCAACATAATGATGTTCACCATTGAAAACTACTCCATCTCACGTGATGATCAGACATGGTTTAGTTGATTTGGATCACGTGATCATTTAGATGACTAGAGGGATGTCTGTCTAAGTGGGAGTTCTTAAGTAATATGATTAATTGAACTTAAATTTATCATGAACTTTGATGCGGAGCATCCGAAGCTCATCCCCATGGACCTACCATCGCCTCACCAAGTGCCTAGCGGACCCATGACACGGGCACGTGCAAGAGCTCTTGAAACCGAGGTGACATCACTCCTCTCAGATTTCCACTTAGATGCACATGAGACATGGCTACTACCTCATATGGACACATTGTGCATACTCAGGTATCATGGAGAAGCTAAGGAGCAAGGAGAATAAGAAGAGGAACATGGACGTGAAGACGGAGACGAAGAAGACCCTCGTGAGCCTCAGGACGACCAGTGACCCCCGGACGTCCGACGCATGTGCATTGTTTCGTGTTGGGACGCAGCCCATGTACCCCTTCGCCCCCCTCTTTTGCACTAAGACTATATATACTCCACCATGTCCAACTTTCTAGGGTTAGCAAAGGATTAGCTCATATTTCGTGTGAGAGCTTTGGTCATCCACTTGGTTACCCTCTCCTCGGAGATTCGAGCCCCCACCGGAGAAGATCCCCAAGCGGATTCAAGACCCCTTTTAGGGAAGAACATCAAGACATCCTCACGGAGAAGACCGTTACCTTTTGTATTATGCCTAGTTGATCGTGTACCGTGTGAACTCTTATGTATCTGAGGATCTAGCACATGTGTGACTATCTTGTGTTGGTTTAGTGATTTCTCCCGTGTTTTCCCTTGTGTTTCCCCTTGTTTTCTTCGTGTTCTTTGCGGGATCCGCTCCTTTCATGAAAGATCGGCCGATTAGGGTCGTACCCTACATCATCTTGGTATCAGAGCCATGTTAATCACGATTTTGAAGCCTCCCCTCTTTGTTTTCTAGCTTGATTTTGTTGTTTTTCATCCTAATTCGAAAATTCCCCACAAAAATAGCCCTAATTTTTTTGTGATTTGTTAGTGTGTTGAGATTTTCTCGGTTTCGATCCATGGATTTGCTTTGTTTTGAGTGGATCTAGCTTTTTCCCCCTTTCCCCACCCTTTCCATCCACAAAATCCTCCGGATTTCACCATTTTCGTCATCCCCATAACGAACATGTGAAGTTCATCCCGTGCCTGAAATTCGCCCAGGCACCGGACGTCCGACCCAGCCCGGACGTCCGACGAACCCTGACAAAACTGAATTTCTCCAGTTTTGCACCACCACCGCCCCACATGTTAGAAAGAGTCAATAATGTTGAAAGAGAATCACAAATTCGCAAGTGAAACAAGTAGACCAATAGCAATGAATGGCACATGGAAACGCATGCACGGATTGATAAATGGGGTCGTGCAATCAAGGAATGAGCACAAAATGTGGAATCCACGGAAAACGCTTGTGTTGCACAACTCAAGAGAGACGCTAGCACGATTGCTCAATGGGCGGATACGACACTTGTGCACAACCTATAAGATGCAAAATGGATAAACTTTCTATCCCAAGTATGCTATCATGTATGGTTCCCGGGGTTTCGCACATGATGATCCAAGATGATCAATATGGTAGTATGATATGCAATGTGGTGATGCTATGGCTATTGCTTACAAGCTCTTTGTTTTCTCTTTGCTTAAAAGCTTATTCTTCTTTTCTTTTTTGTATGGCCACTATGCAAAATGCACAAACCAAGATAGCAATTGTGTATATGCGGGAACAATCTTGTGACACAAGAGATGATATGATGATACTAAGACGAGGATACCAAGATGATATGGTATGTACGCAATGGAAGGTGCGGATCACTAGTGTGCACAAGTAAAGTTGCCGGCAATACTCAAATGGCTAGTCTCGATAGGCAAGTGACGCAAAATGGCTAGGGGTTAATAAAGCAATGGCAAGAATGAATGTACAATGATGGGATACCACGATACCAAGATGATATAGAGGTTACCGTTCTTGCTTACGATTAGGTTGTGAAAATGGTGAAGTGGTCAATGTCGATGACGACCTCATGGCGATGATGAGTGGTGGTGTTCTCGATGTAGAACCATTCCTAATTAGCCGAAACACCTTAGGAAACATAAAAACCGCAAACTCAAAATCTCAAATGTTAGATGTCAAATGGTGGTAGCGGAATGCGATGGTGGCTCTGGAGTTGACAATGCGGAAGTGGTGGTGGTGATTGATGAAGAAGCGACCGTCCCTAAGTAGCCGAAACACCTTAGGAGACTCAAATCACCACTCAAGCAAACACAAATGCTATATGGCTCAAAAATGGGTTAGGTTGAGGAAAGCTATGGTGGTTTTGCGAATGATATGGTGGAGGGCCTAGGCAAAGATGTCAGTCAAAATTTTGATGGAGTCAAATGATGTTGGAACATATCTAGATGGATGGGGGATGTCAATATGTAACACCCCGGACATAATTTACCTTATTTGTATTCCAACTCTTGCCGTTTCTGGCACTAAGTTATTTTATTTCGTCGTTGTCGGGTTTTTGTCTCCGTGTGTTTTGTCTTTGTCATGCATCTCATATCATGTCATCATGTGCTTTGCATTTGCATACGTGTTCGTCTCATGCATTCGAGCATTTTCCCCGTTGTCCGTTTTCCATTCCGGCGCTCCTATGTCCTCCGGTGTCCCTTTCTACCTCTTTTCATGTGCGGGCCTTAAACATTTTCGGATTGGACCGAGACTTGCCATGCGGCCTTGGTTTACTACCGGTAGACCGCCTGTCAACTTTCGTACCATTTGGACTTCGTTTGATACTCAAACGGTTAACCGAGGGACCGAAAAGGCCTCGTGTGTGTTTCAGCCGAACACCCTTCCAAAGTGGCCCAAAACCCACCTAAACCTCCTCCATCACCTAGGCCGCACGATCGCGTGGCCGCAAACCGCACCTCATTTGGAGCTTCCTAGCTCCCTCTACCTCTATAAATAGATCCCCTCCCCGAAATCCCGGATCTCTGCTTTCCTAACCCTAAAATTCTGCTCCCCTCGCCGCCGGACGTGTCTGAATTGGGCCGGACACGTCCGCTCGCCGCCGCTGACCAACCAAACGCCGCTAGGCCAGCCACCGTGGCGCCCCACTTTGTCGGATCCGCCAGGGCCCGCGGGGACCATCACCGGCCCTCCCGACCCATCGCCCGCGCCCCGCCGCCTGGGAGCAGGCGCCGCCCGAGGCCGTGCCTCCGCCGCCCACCATCTCCCCTTCGCCGCGCCGGCAAGCCGCTACTCCGGCGCGCCGCCCCGACTAGCCGCCGCGTCCATCTTCGCTGCCAGACGCCGCTGGTGACGCCCCTCGTCACCAAGGCCACCACCGCGGCGCCCTCGCCGTCCGGCCGGCCCCGGCTACTCCTTCCTCACCTCCTCGCCCCGACAAGCCCGCGAATACTCCGGCGAGCCCTCGTTCCAGGCGATCCTCAGGCTGCGTGCATGCTACAGTGCAAGACCCGATCCAGATCTGAAGTTTTTGCCTCGGTTGACTTTTTCGTCCCTAAACCCTAACTTTTTGCATGCTTTGTGCTTTGACATGCCATAACTTCCTCATCGTGGCTCTGATTTGTGCGTTTAGCATATCAAAATGTTCATCTCGATGAGTACATCTTTTCATCTCATTGCATCATTTTCATTTGAGCTCATCTTGATGCCCGAAATGCTGTTGGAAGAGGGCTATGTGATGATAGTTTCAGATCTGTTTCAGCAAATGCACTTTTGTCATTTTTGCCATGATTAATGTGTGCATGCTATGATCCTGAGCTCTACATGTGTTTTGAAATATGACATGTTATCTTTACAGGGGTGTATGCCATGTATTTTTCGATCTTTGTGGTGACTAGCACAAGCATGAAAAGTAGCTTACTCAATGATGCTGATTTCAGGGACTTAGAATTTCACTAAGTCCTTGTCCTGCTGTAATTTTTTATGCCATATGTTCATGTTGTTTCCTAGTGATCCGTGCCTCTTTTGAGAATGATCAGTAAGGATGTTTTGTAGATAATGTTGTTCTCTATCCATCCATGTCTTTGTTTGCAATTATGGAGCACCCTAGCTTGAGTCAATCGAGCTCTACTTTTGTTATAAAATGTTCCTGGCAGATTGTTAACATGTTTAGCAATTTTGCCGAGGTTGTTGCTATTGATCCATGCATGCTATATTGTTGTTCTTGCAATGTATAGCTTCTATGCCATGTCTCCTTGCTGGTGGTATGCTTAGATTATCATGCAATGCCTCGTAGTGAGTGCATCGAGCTCGTGAACATGCCTACTTGTTAACTGTTTTGCTATGTTCACATGCTTGTAATTGTATTTTCTGATCCCTTTTGGCTCATGGTCACTAAGGGACTTTTGTTATATGCTTTGAGTAGCTTCATGCCATGCCTTTCTTTGCCATGATATGTTCCTGTAGCATGTAGTTATCGTGCTCTAAACATTGCTTCCTGATGATAAATTCCTGGCATGCTGTTAATTTCACTAAGTCTGAAACCTGTTATCTTTTGCACTTTTTCCATGCTTGTTTGAACCTGTTAATGAGTGAATTAGCCGTAGCTCAGTGTTCATCTTTTGTCAATCATCATGAGTGGATCCCTGCCATGTATTTTGTTGTTATGTTTGAGTGATGTAGCATATTTATCTTGATGCATTTGGTTGGTCACCTGCTGATTATCGTAGACCGGTGCCATATTTGTTTTGCTTTCCATTTCCAAACCGTGCATCCGATTCCGGTGAACTTTATATCGATTTCAACCGAAATCAACTCACATTTCCAGTGGAACTCTTGGATTTCCAAGTTGAAGCCAGGTTCAATCATTCCTTTCCAAATCATGCATATGCATCACATATCGCATCCCGCATATCATACCATGTTTGCATCATGTTGCTTGAGCATTGCACATGGTTGATTGTGTTCCCCTTTGTTTGTTGTTCTTGCTTGGGTAGAGCCGGGAGACGAGTACGTGAACGAGGAGCCCATTGAGTACGCTTACGAGGATCAAGGCAACTCTGAGAACTTTGCAGGCAAGATGACCATACCCTCAAAATCACTTCTATCTTTGCTTGCTAGATGCTCGCTCTTTTGCTATGCCTATGCTAAGATACCTACCACTTGATTATCATGCCTCCCATATTGCCATGTCAAACCTCTAACCCACCATGTCCTAGCAAACCGTTGTTTGCCTATGTTACTGCTTTCCTCAGCCCCTCTTATAGCGTTGCTAGTTGCAGGTGAAGATTGGAGATCGTTCCTTGTTGGAACTTGTTTATTGTTGGGATATCACCATATTATCTTGTTTATCTTAATGCACATATATACTTGGTAAAGGGTGGAAGGCTCGGCCTTATGCCTGGTGTTTTGTTCCACTCTTGCCGCCCTAGTTTCCGTCATATTGGTGTTATGTTCCCGGATTTTGCGTTCCTTACATAGTTGGGTTATAATGGGAACCCCTTGACAGTTCGCCATGAATAAAACTCCTCCAGCAATGCCCAACATTGGTTTTTACCATTCGCCACCTAGCCTCTTTTTCCCTTGGGTTTCTGGAGCCCAAGGGTCATCTTTATTAAACCCCCCCTGGGCCAGTGCTCCTCTGAGTGTTGGTCCGACCGAGTAGACTGCGAGGCCACCTCGGGGCAACTTGAGGGTTGGTTTTACTTGTAGGATGTCTCATCTGAGTGTGCCCTGAGAACGAGATATGTGCAGCTCCTATCAGGATTTGTCGGCACATTCGGGCGGTGTTGCTGGACTTGTTTTACCATTGTCGAGGATGTCTTGTAACCGGGATGCCGAGTCTGATCGGATTGTCTTGGGAGAAGGAATATCCTTTGTTGACCGTGAGAGCTTGTGATGGGCTAAGTTGGGACTCCCTGCAGGGATTTGAACTTTCGAAAGCCGTGCCCACAGTTATGGGCAGATGGGAATTTGTTAATGGCCGGTTGTAGATAACCTGAAACTTAACTTAATTAAAATGCACCAACCGTGTGTGTAACCGTGATGGTCTCTTCTCGGCGGAGTCTGGGAAGTAAACACGGTGTTGGAGTAATGCTTGCCGTAGGTTGTTCTAGGATCACTTCTTCATCATAGTTGTTCGACCGTGCTTTGGCCTTCTCTTCTCGCTCTCATTTGTGTATGTTAGCCACCATATATGCTAGCCGCTTGCTGCAGCTCCACATCATACCTTTACCTTACCTATAAGCTTAAATAGTCTTGATCGCGAGGGTGCGAGATTGCTGAGTCCCCGTGACTCACAGATTACTTCCAAAACCAGATGTAGGGACCGATGATACCACTCCAGATGACATGACCGAGCTCAAGTGGGAGTTCGATGAAGACTCTCGTCGTTACTACGTGTCTTTCCTAGATGATCAATAGTGGGGCCCAGTTGGGGCGATCGGGGACTTTGTCGCATTTGGGGGTTGATCTTTATTTTGGTTCCATAGTCGGACCCTGAGTGTATTGGATGAATGTAATGACTTATTTATGTATTTGTGTGACTTGGCGAGTGTAAGCCAACTATGTACTTTTCCCCTTTATTTATTTACATGGGTTGTTGTGAAGATTACCTCACTTGCGACATTGCTTTCAATGCGGTTATGCCTCTAAGTCGTGCTTCGACGCGTAGGAGATATAGCCACATCGAGGGCGTTACAAGTTGGTAATCAGAGCCTTCCCCGACCTTAGGAGCCCCCTGCTTGATCGAATCGCTGGCGTTGTTGAGTCTAGAAAAATGTTTTGAGTCATTTAGGATTATATATATCGGAGAGTAGGACTTCTTTTTACTCCCCAGTCCCTTCGTCGCTCTGGTGAGGCATCCTGACATAGAGTTTTGACTCTTCTCTTCTCAAATTTCACTAAAAAAAATTTTAGGATCACGCGGGTATCTTGGAATCGTTCTGATGGTTTTGTGACGAGAACATTGTTCTTGGTGCCTCCTAGCATTTAGGGGTTGTGGCAGTGTCCCGGGGAGTTGAGCTCCGAGGTGTTGTCGTCACAATTTTATCGTTGCAGTTCTGGAATACCTGAGTTTCGCCGACATCGAAAATCTCTTTTATGCAGTTGTTGGTGAGATAACCTCGATGCCACCTAGTACTGGGGCGGGAGTTCGGGAGTATTGCCATAACTTGTATAACGGATGCTTTCCGAAGGTTGAGGTAAATGATTTCCGAAGGTTTCTTGGTTATGTGTTGAAGGATGGATACAGCTGGATGTAGGATTTGCTAGCTTTGGGTGAGATATTATGCTTCCCCTGTATCCCCAACACCTGATTGCATAACCGGAAAGGTTCGGGAGTTTCATAGGTGGGAATTCTTGTAGTTCTAGTTCTTCTTCCACGGATATTTGGTTTGGGATTGGGTAATCCTCACCAAGTATTTGTTCATGTCCGTACCTTGCTGTTTTATTCTTCTACCTCTATCTAAGTGGCTTCTCAATTTATGGAAATGTGACCATTTCAATTGGAATGCATTCGTTCATTTTGTTTGGTTGTGAAGACTTTATGTTGCAATTTCTATCCGTTGGATTCAGCTTCAATATTTGTCTGTAAATATGCTAACGGATGTCACCCTCTTCAGAATGGCTCCTGCTAAGGGTCAGAATCAGGATCCGCCACCACCTCCTCAACCTCTGGAGGCATGGCAAGCTGTGATGGCCGCTACCAATGCAAACACGCAACTGATCATGCAACTCTTGCAAGAGCGCAACCAAGGGAATCATGGCCATGGCAACAATCAGAATCAGTTTGCTACACTCAACCAGTTCCTCGCTAACCAGCCAAAGACCTTCAGCAACTGTGTCGAGGCCTCAGACGCCGATGATTGGCTCGTGGATATCTGCAAGCATTTCAAGTGCAGTAACGTCAGGCCTGAGGACTTTGTCAAGTTGGCCTCCTTCTAACTCAAAGACCAAGCTGTAGAATGGTTTCAGCAATACAAAGATTCCAGAGGAGGCCGTGTGATTGCCTGGGATGAATTCCGTCAAGACTTCAAAGCTCATCACATTCCTCAGAGTGTTGAAAGCAAGCGTGAGGAATTCCGCAACCTGAAGCAAGGCAGCTTGTCTGTTTATCAGTATAGCATTCTGTTCTAGAGGCTCGCTCATTTCGCCAAGCAAGATGTCCTTGATGAGAAGAGAATGATTTATCAGTTCAGGGGTGGCCTCAGAGAAGATCTCCAACAAGCTCTCGTCCTTTTTGAGCCGAAGAAGTATGATGAGTTCTACAATATGGCAATGAAGCGAGAGACTGTTCAACTCAAGTGCGATGCTTCCAAGAAGCGAGTCAAAGATGCAACTCCTTCTTCCTCAACTCAAGTGGCTAAGCAGCAAAAGTATTGGCTGCCTCCTCCTCCGTTCCGTCGGCCTTATCAGTAGAAGAGCAAAGGTGGCAGTGGATCTTCCCACCCACCCAACCTAGGCTTTCAGAACAAGACTTCGTCTCAAGCTCCAAGATCAAGTGCTCCGTATCACCGTCCACTCTTGGAGGTCACGTGCAACAAGTGTCAGCAGAAGGGTCACTATGCCAACAAATGCTTCAATCAGAGGCGCCTTCCTCCTCCTTCTCCTGTGAGATCTACTAGCAATGCAGTGGTCAAGCATAACCCCAAGCACGCCAAGGTCAACTTGTTGAATGCAGCTCAGGCAGAGGACTCGTCAGATGTCATCATGGGTAACCTTCATGCTAACGATGTTCCTGCAAAAGTAATTTTTGACACTGGTGCATCGCATTCTTTCTTGTCATTCCCATTTGCATCGAAGCACAATGTTGATACTGAGGTTATGCCCAAAGTCATGCAAGTTGTTTCTCCCGGCAAGCTTTTGACTTTTAGTTTGGTTGCTCCCGATGTCTCTATCACGTTGGGCGACTACAAGTTTCTGTCCTCTCAAGTGGTCCTTGGTAACTCGGATATCGATCTTATTCTTGGAATGGATTGGCTTTCTAAGCACAAGGCTCATCTTGATTGTGCTGCTAGGCAGATTCAATTGACTCATTCGTCTGAGGATGTTATTGTCTTTGCCGCTCGTGATGATACCATCCGACTGTTTTCTCTCAATGAGAGGGGCGAGCTGGATGCCATTTCTCAGATCCCAGTCATTTGCGAATATCAAGACATCTTTCCAGAAGAGCTTCCAGGAATGCCTCCGCATCGACCAGTTGAATTCGTTATCGATCTTGAGCCTGGCACGGAACCTATTTGCAAACGTCCTTACAAGCTTGGACCTGAAGAGTTGAAGGAGCTGAAGAAACAACTCGATATTCAAGAGCGTATGGGTCTCATCCGACCAAGTTCTTCTCCATGGGGTTGTGATGTTCTTTTTGTGAAGAAGAAGGATGGAACAGATCGACTCTTTGTCGACTACCGTCCATTGAAAAAGAAGACTATAAAGAACAAGTACCCACTTCCCAACATCAACGAGATGTTTGAACAACTCAAAGGTGCTCAAGTATTCTCCAAGCTTGATCTCCGTATGGGCTATCATCAGATTCGCATTCGTGAAGAAGATATCTCCAAGACAGCATTCAGAACAAGCTATGGTTCATATGAATACACTGTCATGTCTTTCGGCCTCGTCAATGCTCCGCCAACATTCTCTCGCATGATGAACTTCATCTTCAACCCCTACACAAATTATTTTGTCTTGGTCTACCTCGATGACATTTTGGTCTTTTCCAAGAACAAGGAAGATCCTGCCAAGCACTTGCGTTTGGTGTTGGATAAGCTCAGAGAACATCAGTTCTATGCCAAGTTTTCAAAGTGCGAATTTTGGCTCGATGAGGTTCTCTACCTTGGGCATATCATTTCTGCCAAGGGCATTGCTGTGAATCCTGAGAAGGTGTCTGCAATTGTGAATTGAGAAGGTGTCAGCAATTGTGAATTGGTCAAAATTGAGGAGATTTCGTGGATGGAAGGTGGGGAAACTTGTGGGTAAGCTAGATCTACTCGAAACACAATGAATCCATGGATCAAAATCAACAAAACATCATCAAACCAACAAATCACAAAAAAATTAGGGCTATTTTTGGTGGGGATTTTCAGATTTTAGGACGAAATCAAGCAAAACAAGGCTAGAAAATGGCGGGGAAGAATCCAAATTCGTGATCAATGTGGCTCATGATACCAAGATGTTGTAGGGTGGAACCCTAAGTGGAGATCTTTCACGAATTGGAGGGAAAATCCCGAAGAAGACAAAGAACAAGAAGAACAAGATGGGAAATCACAAGAGGAAAACACTCAAGAACAAGTCCAATAACACATCCACTAGACTCACAATCACACAAGATCCACAGAGGTACAAGAACAACAAAGGGAAAGATACAAGGTAAAGTTCATCCCAATCCCAAAGGACATGAGGTCTTGATGATCCTATGATGGGGATCCTTCTCCAAGAGGAGGCGTTGATATCCACAAGAGGATCTTCTCCAAGAGGAGGGCTTGATCTCCAAGAGGAGCTTCTCCAAGAGGAGGTCTAGATCTCCAAGAGGAGGAAGATGAGCAAAGCTCTCTCTTTGTCTATCCAATACTTTTCTAACCCTAAAAACTGAGAGGAGCACGGAATATATAGTCTAGGGGCGAAAGGGTATGAGCCTCAGTGGTAAGACGGGCTTTTTAGCCCAATTTGTAGGGAAACTGTGCCTACTGGATAGTCCGGTGGTACGGACCAAACAGTCCAGTGGTATGGACCAGACAGTCCGGTGAGTACAGATCCATTTTCGGGTGCCACCGGACTATCCGTTGTGGGGACCGGACTGTCCGATAGTGCAATTTCTATGCGAACGGACTGTCCGCTGTGGGGAGCGGACTGTCCGGTAGTGCAATTTCTGCACGCTTCGTTTTCTTCATCTTGACACCTCCGATCAGCTCTTGGGTCTTGGGGTCCTTCTCCTTGGCCTCTGGGAAGCTTCCTAGCTTCTTGGTGGTGGTTGCCCTTGTACCTAATGATGCACAAGTTCCATGGTGAGGCAGCACCCAAGTCCAATGGATATTCATGTAAATCTCAAAGAGGAGCTGGTTCACCTTAAGTCCGATAGGTCCACTTGGGGCTTGAGGGGCTATGAAGGTGTACATGGAGATCACCATAGGATGCTCCGCATCATTGTCTATATGGTTGTCTATACTTGTTTTCCACAACGTGAGCCCAAAACAGGCGTCCAACCGCTTGTCTATATGGTCGTCAAAATATACACATCCTCTAAATCGAGCTCGACAATGTCCAGGCCTGGACATTGTGAAGGCATCGTCTAAACTCAGCTGCAGTCATTATTTCTTCCTCTCCCCAGCGATGGCCCACCTGTCATGGTCCCTGTATATAGACGTTCTGATGCAAAACTGGAAGTCTATATAAGGGAATCTTTTTATACCATTGTCTATATGAATATATAGACATCCAAATATACACATGCTATAGGAGATGCTCTTATCCCGGTAAAGCTAGTCACACCTTTGTTAAAATTAATGTTCATTATGTTATCAGAGGAGGTAGGTATGATTGTCTCTAATGCCTGTCGACTGCATACCTGACATCATGATGTAATGTTAAGTCATTTCCTTTTGTACAATGCCACTGAATTGTCAAGGCGGTGATGACATTTTATTTTAGTTGAACTACAAAAAATATGCTTAAAAGAAGAGGAAAGCCTAGGAATGGTGCAATTTTTGATAAAAAAAACTATGTATGCCTTCCTGACATTAGCCATTGTTGCCTTATTTATTCCTTCAAACAGGTGGTTAGAAACTGTCTTGCTACTGTTTCCCATTAAGAAATTGGAATGCTTATATTTGTGAGTCTATGCTTCAACTAGTGCCACTTTTATAGTAATCACACTTTCAATTCTATGCAAACAGGGATGCTCGATTTTAGTGGAACTGCACAAAAAGTCCAAATGGTTCAACCTTAGGAGCATGTTTTCTTCCAAACCTTTATATCCAATTGGTGGCACTATGAGCTGTTCATTACGAAGGTACTTGGTTTGCTACTATCTTGCTACTCTTTTTGTACTGTCATTAGATAGTAATACTAGTGGTTTGTATGTGAATTTATTGGCAAGGTGGACCTACATTGGAGGTGCAGGTCAGGATTCAATGATTGGATGCTCAATTTCGGTTGTATCGATTTCACCTCTTCTATCACCGCGAACATGGATATCCTTAGTCTGATGAAGAATAGGAGCTATATTTCTGTGCTGAACCAGCAAATCAATTCAGTATGAAATTGTCCAGGGCAAAACATGACTGTATCAAATTGTCCAGTGCAAAACATGACAGATGCTAAGCGAAAGAGACATGTTTAAACCAAAAATACAAGGTAGGGCATATGTTTACTAGCTTCTCAATATTTGTGCAGACAGAGGTGTCTGCCCGTTGCTATTTGGCAAACATACAAAGTGACCGCAATTTTGGTTGAACTACACAGGAGAATAGTAATGTCACTGCATGTAGTGCCATTTGAAAATAGACACAGAAAGATTGGATAGTCACTTCATGGACTGCATAAAAGTAGTACTGTACTATTTATTGGCCAACACTAGGTGCTTCATTGCTTTGGTATGATTATACAATGGGCATCATTTTGCCTAAGTTAAAGTTTGTATTCCGAAAATAGTCTCGCCGTGTGATCGAGAGAAGACCAAATCATATTGCAGTGGATGTTCCTCCATCATGTGTGGTTCATTCTCATGGTTCCAGCTGTTGGTGAAACCACTTACGTTTGCAGGAGGAATTGTAGACTTCACAAACTAATTTATCTTTCACTCTGTACTGAATGTTGGCCAACAGAAGCATCCATATTAGTAGGAAGAACATATGTTTTTTCGAGATCTTTGCTTTCAGAGCTACACATTTATATATGATCTGTTAATCATTGAGATGCATTAACATGTTGATCTTATGTATGGGAATTGTGCTAGTTGGTTTTGAATTTGGGTTTAGTAATGTGAACATATTACAATGCCAGGCCTGTGAGTCTCATGTGAACATTTCAAACGGATCGGCTCTTACTATTGTGCATAGCATGATCCTTATTTCAGTGTTCTCGGTGTTTACAAGTTACTAACAGTTCCTTGTTTCTGTTCACTCAATGTTTACAAGTCACTGATCGATCACTAGCTAGCCTACTAATGCGCTCCGGGCAGTTTTAGTTGCGACGCAAGATCCGAAGTGGCAGTTTTTTGAATAAAAATGCCTACCTCTGAAGAAACTGACAAGCTGCTCTGAAGAAAATGCCATGCGAATCTGAAGAAACTGCGAGCAAAAACGTTCACAAATGCCTTATCTCCCAGCGAATGTTCATCAGCTAATGTGATCCTACACGTACACCATCCGTCCTACACGTACACTATCTAACCTACTCGATCCTACACGGATAAATAGCGGATCACGCATGTACTACCTCCTTTCCGGTTTGCAGGGCTCAATTAAAAAAACGACCTACTCGATCCTACACGAATAAATAGCGGATCACGCACGTACTACCTCCTTTACGATTTGCAGGGCTAAATTCAAAAATCTCACCAGCCAAGGTAGATGATGAGTGGTGCAATCATTTTTGATAAGGAGGGAGTACCTCATCTGGATGATTCGAGTGCACTCATTTGACCGTCATGCCGGCGTGCGACCCAGCACGGATGGGACGCACCATTGATGGAACGGGACGATACAGTCATAATTTCAGTTTTTCTAGTTTTCCACGGCAAGCTGGCGCGCTAAGCCATGCATGCTTATGCATTAATTCCGATGACCACGATGACCATCGTGTTTCCAGCGACACGCTAGTTCTCCTACCTTCCGCCTATAATTACTATTTCCTGACCTTCTCAGGTGGCACCATCACCCAACTCGGCCTATCCTCATAAGCCCCCACTGGCCCGACGTCGCTCGCCACTTATCCTCGCTCTTGCCACGTCCGCCATGCCCCCGTCCGTCCGCGATAGGCGACGCCGGAGGCGATCACAGTCGGAACTAGTTTTTGGTTTTTCACCGGAAGGCAGACGAAGGGAGGAGGCATTCTATCAGTCTTTAGATGGCAATGCGGAGTATGAGGAGTTGTTGGATCGCGACCTCCTGGTGGAGGAGTAGCGTATCGCCGATTTGCGCCACTAGCGGGACATGGAGCAGTAGCGCACCGATACTCTGAGTCGCGAGTAGAGCGCCCGCAACTAGGCCGACTACGTGGAGGCCTGCGCCCGGCAAATAGCCCTGGAGGCTGTTGGGCACGCGTGTGTTCGTGACGCTGAATTTTACTACCAGCTCATCAAGTGGGTTTCCCACTTAGAAGCCAAAGCTTTGGTGGACCACACTGACATGGAAAGGGCCAACGCGCGCGACCAACGCGCCCTATCGCACCGATGGCAAGTCCGAGGCGAGGCGGAGGACGCCGGTGCTGGCGTTTAGCGCGTACCGCAGATGGCGGCCGACATCGTCTAGATAGCTAAGAGTAAGTTAGTACTAGTACACTACTAGAGTATTAGTGGGAGTAGATAGTTAACTTGGCTATGATGGTTGTCAACGTGGAAGTTCAGTCCTCTATATTTGGATCAGACCTGCTACTTTGCTCTGAATGTTGAACTTTCCATTTGAACACATGGAATGGGATGTTATTTTTTTTAAATGGGTTGTATTTGTCCACCACGGGTTTATAGGCTGACTTGTGGGCCTACCAGGTTGACGCATACACAATCAGGAGATGATTGTACATGGAGAGGATGATAGCAGGGACCCACCAAGGTCATGGCAGTACGCAAGCAAGTGCCTCCTTATTTCAAGCCAATAAATAAATGGCTCATCCTAATGGATTTCTGACATCTGGGTCCTATGCCATTGTCAATGTAGTTAATAAACGAGAGAATTGCACAACGAGCGGCTGGCACCAGGGACCCAGCACCTCGCCCAGTTATTTTTGTTTTGGGTTAATTTGATAAATGCCACTCCAAATCTGTTGATTCCGAGAAATGCCACTGTAATTTCCAAACTTTGAAAAATGCCATTTCATGCCATTTCCAGTGGCATTTTTCGAAGTCTGGAGTGGCATTTTTCAAAGTTTGCAAAATTGGCAGTGGCGTTTTTCAAAGTTTGCAAAAATTGCAGTGGCATTTTTCAAAGGTTGGAAATTGCATTGGCATTTTTATGAATCGCCATAATTGGAGTGGCAGTTATCTAATTTATTTTTGAGACGGAAGCAGGGTGTCAACAGGGCTGCGCGGGGCACTCTGGCATGTCTAGACAGCCTTTTCTTTTATGTTTACCACAGACCAGCCCTGTAGTTTTTTTCTTTCTGAAAATGGCTAGCCCAGTTTTTTTGTGATTTGTCAAGTAAGTCGCTTTGTCAGGTCTGTTGGGCTGCAAATCTTTCAACACAAGGAGAGCTTCATTCGGCTGGCCGAGAAAATGGCCTATCAGTAATGAGAAATGGGATGTACATTTTTAAAACACATCAAACCGACAATTAGTTTCAATTTTTTTTCATTTCGAGATTTTAAATTGCATTGATTTTTATGCATGGAAAATTTGTTGGATTTTATATTGATATACATTTATTTTTAAAATCGGTTTGAATGTGACTCGAAATTTAGGGATTAAAAATAGTTCGGACCGCACCAAAATATGAAACTTTCGTATAATTTTTTAAATGTGGCCACATTATGGGTTGTAATGCTAACAAATAGAAATGGGCTCCAAAAAACCTGAAGAATTAGAAAATGGGCTGTAAATTATTAGAAATAATGGCAGATGGGTTGTATGCTGTTTTCCACAGATTTGATGCTTTCCTAAAAAAAGGTTGATGCACAAGCAGTGACTGTTGGATGTCCATCCAACGGCCATTGTGCTTCAATCTTTGCTCTTCCTTCTCCAGCCGCTTAAACAAGAGCTGGCAGGACTACCTCCTCCCGTGGCCGGCTGTGCTGCCGCGCAGGCCTCACCGCCCCACGGTAGTCCCATCGCTGCCCTAGCCATCCCTCTACTCACCCACACCTACTGTTATTCTTCGGCGACGGCAGATGAACCAGTAAACCCTCGTACTTCCCTCCGTGTGGGAAACAACTGCCGATTCTTCCCTGGCTCCGTGTTGTTCCCTTCCTAGGCCTCGCTGTCGTCCACCGCCCTAGTGCTCTCGGCATGGCATGGTCAACGTGGTAAACGAACGACATGCATCTGAAGTGGACTGTACGTGCAGAGGCTAACAGTTGGGTCCACGGCCACATGCAAGGAAATGCCTCCTTATTATGCACAAAATAATGATTTCTCCACCTGACAGCTGGGACCCACCGGAAGGGCCTCTGTATTTCGCAAAAAAAAACGTTCCCCCGCTGACAGGTCAGACCCACCAGCTATATCATCGCACGCAAGGAAGTGCCTCGTTATTACGCACCAAAAAATGAATAATCCCCCTGCTAGTTGGGACCCACCATAGTGGGAGGCTGACTTGTGGGCCTACTAAGATGACGGGGATGGACGGCTTTATCAACTTAGTCAATATGAACGATTCTAGCTCCAGTGACCGTACGATGTCCATCCAACGGCCGTAGTGCTTCTTCAACCTCTGGTCTTCTTGCTCGAGCCGCCCAAACAAGCATCGGCTGTGCCGCCTGCTCCTTCTTCCCGTGTCCGGCTGTGCTGCCACAGCTAGCCATCCTATCCCTCTATACTCACCCACACCTCCTGTTATTCTCTGGTGACGGCTGCCTCACACTGTAGCTGAAGCAGTCAACCCACGTACTCCCCTCCACATGGGCATCCACTGTCGTGTCTTCCCCGGCTCTCCGTCGTCCCCTTCCTAGGCCTCCCCATCGTCCACCGCCCTGGTGCTCACCGCATCGTGGTTAACGTGGTCAATGAACGCCATTCATCGGATGTGGACTGTATGTGGAGAGCCTGACAGCTGGGTCCATGGCCGCGCACAAGGAAATGCCTCCTTATTACGCGCAAAATAATGATTCCTCCACCTGACATCTGGGACCAACCGAAATGTCCTTTGTATTTCACGAAAAAAACGTTCCGGCCACTGATAGCTCGGACCCACCAACAATATCTTCGCATACAAGGAAGTGCTTCCTTATTACGCACCAAAAAATGAATACTCCCCCTGCTAGCTGGGACCCACCATATGGGAGGCTGACTTGTGGGCCTACTAAGTTGACGTGCATGGAGGGTTTTGTCAACTTAGTCAATATGAACGATCTAGCTCCAGTGACCGTACGATGTCCATCCAATGGACGTACTGCTTCTTCAACCTTTGGTCTTCTTGCTCCAGCCGCCCAAAGCAGCGCCAGTCGTGCCGCCTGCTCCTGCCTCCCATGGCCGGTTGTGCTGCCTATTAGGCCTCACCGCCCCCCACTACTCCCATCGCTGGCCAGGCCATCCCTCTACTCACTCACACCCCCTGTTATTCTGCGGCGATGACAGCCTCACACCGCAGCCGAACCAGTGAACCCTCATAGTCCTCTCCGCGTGGGCTTCCACTGCCGCGTCTTCCCCGGCTCCGCGTCATCCCCTTCCTAGGACTCGCCGTCGTCCAGTGCCCTAGTGCTCTTGGAAGAGTACTGTATGTGGAGAGGCTGACAGCTGGGTCCACGGCAGCAGCAAGGAAGTGCCTCCATATTACGCGCAAAATAAGTATTCCTCCACCTGACAGTAGGGACCCACCGGACGGGCCACCGTATTTCGTGAAAAAAATGTTTACTCCCTGACTGCTGGGACCCAGCAGCTACATCTTTGCATGGAAGGAAGTGCGTGACAGTTAGGACCAACCTGGTCGAAGCATACGTAGCGTTGTCGTTCTGGTCGCGAATGTGTATGTACATATGATCGGTCTATCTACAGGCTGCAGCGATGAATCATGGCCGTGTAAGGAAGGGCACGTGTCGTAGTAGAGGCGCGCACGTGTCGTAGTAGAGGCGTGCATGTAACATGTACACGTACGTACAGCGGCCAGGGTGCGAGAAAGTAAATACGGCCACATACGTACTTACGAGCGGGGTCTCTAACGCCTACTCGCGCATACGTACGACCAGGGCTCGTGTACATGGCTGGGTCGGAACGGAGAAACTGCGTCATCCTCGTGTTCATGGGGCACTATTGCAGGATGCTGCTAATGCGACACTACGATCAGAGACCCTTTGACGAAACTATGTGCGATGCCATAATCGCAAATGGTGGTGTAAAAACACGTCAAAAAAGGTGCAAAACGTTTGTGATGGAGGATGCATCAAACACGGTTCAGATTTTAGTTGTGTGTGCGATGCAGGGCATACAGTTCAGCTCAATTAACTATTTGTGATGAGGAGGAACAGAAGAAACGGGCAGCCAGATGAAGGTGTGTGCGATGTACAGCATACGGTTCACTCGAATGAACTATTTCTGATTAGGCAACACAAAAGAAACGGTCAGCCAGATCAAAGGTGTGTGCGATATACGGCATGCGGTTCACTCGGATGAACTATTTGCGTTGAGACATGAGAGCAGAAATGGTTCAGATGAACAAGATGTGTGTGATACGAGGCAAACAGGTGTGTAATCGGAAACATGTGCGAAGACCGATAACAACACAGACGATAACTGCTAACAAGACGTGTGTGTTGTGAGCAAACGATTGCTGGTATACAATTATGAGTGATTGATAAAAACATCACCGACGGGTTACATTGTTTAGTCCGTGTGCGATGTGATTTTCTTTGTCCGCACAACATCTACGCTCTGTCTACAGAGCATCAACATATATACTTAAAAAGACAACATTGCATAACCAAATTAAGCATACAATTACACAAGTGACTACACACATAACATTTCCATACACCAAAGCAAGCAATTACATGCATACTAAAGTAGGAGAAACGAGGATCTAATCATCTACTTATTGTTGCGACAACGCTTGCCATTGCTTTGCTTCCGGCTGGATCCCTGGCCGTTTTGGGGAAGGAGGCACTTCCTTATGTCAACGATCCGCCTGTACATGTCGTAGCTCGTGTACACCGCCTTGGCCACGTACACGACGTGAGCTTTGTCGAGTTTCTCCATCCAGGCTGAGTGCCAGGCATGCTTGTCCTTGTTGCCCGAATCCTTCATGTCTCTGTAGTAGGGGTTGATGATGGCCTCGGCGAGGTGAACCAGTGAGTCCTTCTCAAGCTCCTTGCTGCCCTAGATCTTGTATTGGCCGTGGATGTCAACAAGATTCTGGCAGGCGATGCCCGAATTCTTGAGCGCCTTTACATCGTTGGTGATGTCCACCGTAGCGAACATGTAGTGGGGGCTGTTGATAAACCTGGCGAACCGCTCGCAAGGCCTTGAGGCCAGGCAGTATTGGTATACGAGGACGTGGTGGTGAACGCACATCAGGGCGACGACAACCTTGGGACGAGACCTGGCGCGAGAGCGGGTGTACTCGAGGTCGAACCTAACCACCTTGTACTTCTCTACGGCAAGCAATAACTCCATGATGTGGATGGAGTGCTCCACCCAGACCGGGTCGTTGGTGTACACCACCGAGAGGTCCATGAACCTTCTGTGGGTGTCCACCACGGCACTCATGGTGAACTGCTGCTGGTCGTCGGCAACCGCTTAGAGCGCCATTGGAGCCGCGCAGGATACCCTGTAAGAATTTCTTGTGGTGGGTGTGCTTCTTGCAATGGTGGGGCGCGATTGAAAGGTTGAAGAGACACAAGGGTTAAATGGCCGTTGTAATAAATGGGGGCCGACCGGCCTGTAATCATCACGTCTTGTCATGACGTTCATAGCGGAGGATTCCAATGCACGCCTGACAACACCGCCCCGCACGCGTGGGCTCGAAGAGGCGCCAAATGAATCGTCGGTGAGCCTGTTCCCGCGCTACCGCACTGTTTACCGCGCAAGCTTCCCACCCGGCTTGTTTGGCCACGTGTCGGCTAGAAGAGGGACAAATCATGGGCATTTATTGGCAAAAAGTTTCGTAAAAACGAAGTGTGTGGAATGACTTCGATCATAAGTTTACCCGTGGGTGATGAGGTCAAAGTTACAAAGAAGGGTGATGATGGACACTCGAGTGCGATAAGTAATTCTGCGCTCTACAGTGCACACGGTGGAAGAAACCAACTATGTGCAATAATGTCGAAGATCGCAGTCGAGCTAGCTATATAGATCATGTGCTCTGAGATCGACAAGGTAAACTGATTCAAGAAAGGTTAATAAAATCTAAGACCATTGCATATTAAGGTCAAAATAGTGTTAGCAATATACAAGTATCGTACGATGCCATTTCAACAATTGTACCACAAAAGCTCGAAATGTTACAAGGTTCAAATTCCAGAGTTATATGGCTCAAATTCGAAGATTACAAGGTTCAAACTGATATTAGAAATGAAAATCAGCTCATCAGCTGCAAACGCTAGTGCTGATCCGCTAAACATGGATATCAGAGAGGTTCAAACTAATATCACTGCTTCTAAGTCTGGTTTCGAAACCTCACAATTTTTTCGAAAGCTCACTGCTTCTATGACTTCCGATTACTTTGTCATCTGAAGTTTCAAAATGAAATTTAGCATTTTTGGAGCCTACTCCATTCTGCCCCAGGCGCCGGCGCCGATCGACAAACCAATCATTTTTGCGAAATAGATGTAGGGTAAACCTCCTTTCCTTCAGCACCCTTGCTCTGAGAACAAAGAACCTGGCGAATATAATCTCTAGTAAGGTCTCTCGGTAGGTGTTCAAAGTAATTTCTAAGAGATGCAGATCTAGGCATTCGATGTGATTGTTATATTGTATCACATTATCCACCACTAGGCCTAATCTTATCTGCAAAATAAGAAAACGTGTTAGTGCCTACATGCAGTTTTGAATATTACTACATGCCTATTTGGTTTGCAGGATTTGTAAAATGCACTAACATTCCATCTTCGATCTGACATGATTAACATGGGCATTTGATTACATTCTAGAAAAATGTAGCCTTCTTCACAAGAGGTTGGAGTGGATGAAAAGTTCCCTAAGAAAACTTGAACTCCCTTATGGTTATTATTTAATAGGAAAGGAATATCACCTCAATATATAGATTCTCCAGGCACAGAAAGCATCTCAGGAAACTGACAGCTTGCTCTAGGTTGGGGCCGATAGATTCTAGTCCCAAGACCTTCGTTATGCACAGTTTTGGGGTCAAGCTTGTCGGAATCATTTTCTGAATGACAGACGAACAAACATCTTAAAAATTAGAAATAATGTTAATTTGTAGAAGGATAGGTAGAAGGCGGCTATTGTACCTGAATAGGTGCGGATCCAATAAGAAGTTAGGAGTATTTGTGAGACGGATAGCCCACCACAGTCAATTTCTACGAAGAAGTGACATTGATTCTTGTTGGACCTTCTTGATCAACTACAAGTAATCTCTCAAGTGTAGGTGTGTCCTCAATGACCATACCGTGGTACACAGCTTGTGATGTCTTCCTGCTGCACCAGCAACACACATAAATAGTCCGGAGAGTCATGGAGGTGATGTGGAAGGTACTCAACCCATTGATCGCCTAAATATGAAGGTACTCGAGTGCAGTACAGCCACGGAGCAGGCGCTCCAAGCCACCGTTTGAGAGGCAGACGACGACAAGCTCGAGGTGCTTCAGTCGTGGTAGAATAAGAGCGGGCGCGTCATTAAGGGGGATGGCAGTTCCTGAACTTGGCGATGCACAACATGGGCGCGAGGCGGAGTGCGGACATTGGCAGCGAACGCATATGCCCATCATCAAAAGTGAGTTGCTCGAGCTGATCTAGGGCGGGGGATCAGAACCAGTCGTCAAGCTTGACTCGGTCCTTGCCGTTGGAACGGAACCTCCCCATTCTAAGGCCTTTGGTTGGGCCAAGGTAACTGTCGAGGATCTTGGAGAACACATCCAAGCTTTTGTGATAGCCATGGCAGAGCTCGTGGGTGTCGATGAGGTCGAGAGGGCTGGAGTTCCATAGGGGGCGCCACCGCCGGGAAAGGACAGTTGTCCGCCCGCCATATTTGATTGGGAGGACGGAGATGAATACTCTCAACATATCATCAGGGAGGCTGCTGATGAAGTCTAGGCCTGCTGGAGTCTCTTGTGGTTCTAGCTCGCCCCGCCTCCGCTTGTTGGCAGCTCGGTTCTCCACCTCCGGAGTCTCCTCGTCAGTGGCGCTTTCTGATAGAGATGGGAGTACTGGGAATATTTAGTTAAAACAGGGCAATAGAAAAGTATATTGGTAACTAGAAGTTATTAGGTAGGAATATAGTAAGAAAAGGGAATAACAATTCGGCGTGGTATTCTCATGGGGGTTGCAAGACGACAGATGCCACAAGGTGGCTTAGTGTGAGAGCAAGACTGCTGCCGGAATATCCAGGGACGAGTATGTGAGTAGCACACGCTAGTTTACCCAGGTTCGGGGCTCTCCGGAGAGATAATACCCATACTCTTGCATGTCTGAGTATATCTGGTATATCTGGTACAAAGTTGCTCCTAGAGCTGTATCTGAGGTCAGTGCTGCAGGCATCTGGCCTTGTATATGTGTGTGTGGCTTGGGAGCCGGGGTGCCTTGTGGCTAGATGGATGGATGGATGGATGTGTTCTTGTGGCTGACTAGCTAGCTTGCTAGTGGCTCAATGTGTGTGTGCATAGGTGCATCCCCTGATGGATGGATGGATGGCTTGCTTTATAGTGTGGCTAGCTTAGAGAGTAAGCTAGGTAGGCATGGGCTTAGCCATGTGTGAGGCATGGTGCATGCTATGCTTGTCCCTCTGGGGAACTTTATAAATCAATGCCCAGGGGACACGGTACACTATAGAAGACGTCGTAGTATGGCCCCCGTCGGGATCTTGTCGGTGTCGGGTCGGGCTGCAGTCGGCAACCGCCTGGTTGGCGCAGTCGACAGCCAGGAGCCGGCCAGGTAGTCGGCCGTGTGGAGTAGTCGGACAGGGGGCCGCTGGGCGGCCTGAGCAGTCGGACTGAGGGGTTTGCTAGCCCCGATGTCTTGAAATATCGTCCTGCCATCTTCGGGGTACCCGTCGCCAGTTACTCCGACACAATTGGTTGCTTAAATACTACACAATTCATATGGCATTGTTGGGTAAGTAAACATGTAGATAGTTGAAAAGAAAACTTACTTAGAACAAAGTTTGGACGGATGATTTTGTTGGGTAAGTTAGTATATATCTCATGACCAGGCCCTTTTATGTGCAATGCAATCTTAGTGCCAGCTTTCAGTACATAAAACTTTGCAATTTCTTTCCAAAAGCCAGTGCCAAAATAGGTGTCACCATGTTCATCAAGTCTTACAGTAGCAACGATTGTAAATCCATGGTTTGTGTGCAGTCTGACATCCGTGGAGCCTTCATCTATGTAAAGGGAAAAATTGTGCACTACATAATCTGTTGCATAGCAAGGGATGTTCTGCAAAATATGGTAAGATTGTTAAAGAAGGTAACATGCAAATACGGTCCCAAATTGAAAGAACTATATAGCAGTTGAAATCAAAGGACAAAAATCTATAATTAAACAGAGAGGGTAAACATGATGTCATGGAAATATGAGAGTAATCGAAAGAACAATACATCATTAATTTGCCTAATATGGAAAGAAGAGGGGGGAATCCCCTTTGACGTATATGGTGCATGTGGCACCTTTTATCCAAATGTAGCAATATTTAGAATATGTTCAGGAAAGTAGGTTATGCCAACCGATTTAGGGTGAGATTGAACATAGCACGCTCGTCCTCAAGTTATCTGGTACGGTAAGATGGAATCTCTGGCGGAGGTCCCAAAGTCCTGTAGTGTTGGTGCACTGTACATTATATGAATGAAAGAAAACCCTCAAATCAGTTCGAATAAAAATGAATTGACAACGATTTCTGCCGGGTGATTAAAGGAGGCAGATGGACAGGGATAAGAGATGAGGTAATATCTTGTTAAATTAGTTACCTTGTCGTCCGTGAGAAAGAACCCTCAGTACGGCAGGTTCCCCAACCGAGCGGAGTTGGGTCGACCGGGAGCAGCGTTGAGAAAGTCAATGGCGATAGGTGGCGGCAAGCGGAAGTGGCGAAATGCGGTGAGCTTTGCCGGCAGCCTGGCGGCGGCAGGCGGCGGGCTAAGTATTTACCGCCGCGATAGGCGGTGCCATGGCATAGACGTGGAGGAGCTTGTGCAGGTGTGAATGGGGAACATAGCGGAGGGGGCGAGGGGGTGGCGCGCGGGGTGAGGGGTTTTGTGACGTGGGGATGGTGAGGGTTTTATTTTTTATTTTTTTAATTGGGTGGTGAGGGTTTTTTGTCCCACAAACAATTTTGGGGGCGACAGTTTGCTAGAGCGAACCGTGTGTGATTGACGCTGTAGGCAATTAACGTACTACCTCCGTCCTGGTTTATTGGTCCCCCGTTGTAATTTTTACCAAAATTTGGCGAAATATTTAACATACTTAGACATAGATAATAAGCGTACACGTACATAATCATAGTTCAACCATAAGTAGTACATAGTTCAACAACATTAAGCATACTCAAGCGTACATATATAGTTCAATCCATCCCACATCTCATCTTACAGGCCGGCACGATCCTAAATTTTCTCCAGGTACTCGGTGTACGCGTCGTGCTCCACCTCGCAAGAATACTTCTGCTTGAAGGAGCCAATGGCCCGTCCTCTTGCATGCGCCAGAACGCTTATATACGTGTCATGAAGCTTCTGGTTGCAAAATGGGCATCCATAGCCGCCGTTCCAGGTCCAAATACGCCTATTATGCATTCCCGCATAAAGCTCCCTCAGGATTTGCCTGTTGTACCTCCTCTGGATATCTTCATCCTCGTTGTCCACATTGTCAAACAACACCTATACAAATAGTAAAACAAATTTGGCATCAGATCAATGATTACATGCCGTGAAGTAGGATTAGGAAGTTATGGCTATTTATTTATAGATATCCAAAGATTATGGTTCGATTTTTAAGCACAGTCATCTATGTACAGACCAATCTTGAAGAAAATAATGGCACAAACATATGTAGGTCATTGAAAATCAATTGTCAAGCCCACGTTAGGAACTATTAGCACGAACACTAACCCTAGTCGGATTACTAGCTGAAATCATTGGCATAGAAGAAACAACTAATCACATATCACATGTACCATTCAAACAATCAATACACTACATGGATCTAACGAAACTTACTCAGATTTCATGGATTGGGAGAACATAACCATAGGATTTCTATTCCAAAAAGGGGGAGGCATGAGTAACTAGAGAAACCCTATGATCTATTTGACACATAAATGGGTATAGATGACTAACCAGCTGTCCGTCGTCGTCGGAGTCATCACCGGAGTGGTCGTTGCAGTCGGTGTGGAAATCCACCTCCGGTTGTGGAAGCTCGACGCCGTCGACGACGTCAGGGTGCAGCGATAACTCGCCGGTAGTGATGGCAACCTCTGTCTCCGTCTTCACGCTGTGCTCCGGTGCTTTAGCAGCTCCGGTGTCGCCACTCCCTTCGATTGGGCGCTTCAGCGGCATCCTCATACACTGGTGGCTTTGAGGACTGAGAGTGGCATCGTGGATGTAAGCGGAGAGAGAGGATTGGGTGTGTGTAGCGAGGATGGAGGGTGCGGCCGCCCGGGCGCACCATTAATATGGAGTAGTGGGAGTTGTGGGAGAGAAGCGGGTGGCAGTCAAACTGATGGCTCGCCTCCCGGTGAGCCTGCGCACCGGACTGCTAGCATGCCTACCGAAGTTTCACACAGCTACTCGCACGCCTCCTGATGACACTGCACAGCGAACACGCCTCCGTCAATTCACACACCTGCACGCACGCCTCCCCGTCTGCCTATGTGGCGGATGCGTCCCGTCAACTCATGCCTGCTCGCACGGCACACGGGTCGCGTGGCGGCACGTATATTGTTTTTCTATTTTTATTATTAATGCTGCCACTTTATTGCTTAACCGAATCATGGCACGTATCCATCGTTGGTCTAACGCTCACGGTTCTAATAAATAATCCATTTGGGATATTGGTTCCCAATTATTAATAATCTCCCGTCTGTAATTAGATAAAGATTACATCAAAACTGGTCTCAAATTTGACACAAAAATGTACAATGCCACTTTGTATTGGTGTCCATATGACAACACGATAAGTTTCATGAACTTCAAATAAGTTTTGTATGTACTAGAATTTAAATATCAAGATTCTCAATGTTTGAAATTTGTTGCACGGGGAGTAAACATGCACCCAGTGAGACACATGTGTTTTTGCAATCCATTTAGGTGCACTGTCATGTGTGCATGCAGCTCAAATTTGATTTTTGCACATTATACCCGTACAAAATCAATCATTCAATGTACTAAAATGTCTTAATGATCTCGGTGATTTTTTGAAATTAAAATGTCCCTCCTTTGGTAACATGTATGTTCACCGCCTGATAATTAATTTAACATGCATCGTAGTTGCAGTAGATTCGCGGTGTGTGTGTGGGTGTGTGCGTCTGGGGGTGGCGGGTGGTTCGCAGTACACTATGAGTTGTGAGCCACCGTGTGGGTTGGCCGTTTTGTTAGGCAGGCCGGTGCCACATCAGAGTCAAGAAATCATTATTTAAAACATTACATAACCCTCTCATACATAAATGTTTTGGCCACATGCGGTCCATGGTTGTCCTACATGACACCTGATACCCGTGTGTGACGCTTTTTGTGGGCCCGCGAGGTCGTCGTCCATCACTTTGATGAATAGCTGGCAGTGAGGTTAATTTGACTAGCAAGGTAGAATCTTTTTTGTTTGCGTTATGGTGGTATATAGTACGCGTCGAAGAGGTGGGAGGGGACTAGCATATATACTATACGTACGCCTCCGTGAATAAGTACACCTCACTCAGTGTCGGGACTTTCTGGTTTCCGAGGCACGTGCCACATCAAAATTGTGAAATTAGTTATTCAAACATCACACAACACCTTTTTGGGCCACATGCATATCCTAGCTAGGACACTCACGTGTGACGCTTCCATCTATGGGCCCACGAGACCATCGTCGATGCATGCATGCATCACTTTGACCTACATTGGGAGAGGTTAATTAATTTCACCATCGATGAGGATTCTTTTAGGTTGTACATATATTACGGTAGGTGCATATATTATGCGGTGAAGAGGGGGAAGGGGACCATCATATGTAGTACGCTTGATACGAACCTCGCTCTGTGTGGGTGCATGGTTTACGGTTTTTGAGGCATGTGGCACATCAAAGTTTTGCATTTTGGGTATTCAACATATATATGTTTGGGCCACATTCAAAGCGGTGGTGGTTGTCCTCTCGCACCCACTTAAGCGGTTATCAGCGATATCGATGCTTTCCATTTGTGGGCCCGCTTGGTCCATCACTACTTTTGCCTGACAACAAGAGAGGTTAATTTGACTTAGGAGGGGATTATTATTTTTGCTCTAGGATGATATGCATGATACAGCTTGAGCACACACACATGCATGTGTACGCATGAATCCCTCCCATCGAGTCGAAGTGGCTAGTACAATGACACATCATGAACCGATCTCGCTCTATGTGGGGAGCTAGTGTACGATTTTTGACACACGTGCCACATCAATGTTGTGTATTCAAACATGCATGCACGCATCACCTCCATACATATGCATGTAGTGGTTGCCTTCGAATGGTACACTCCCTCGCGTGGTTATCGGCGACAAACCCATATATTCATGGTCCCACATGGACATCCATGATCACCTGACCAACAACAAGATAAATTACCATGGAGGATTCTTCATTTGGTTTGTGTTATCATAGTATAGGTCATGGTGAGATTCAGAACTAATTAAGTTTGAGCGCATATACTATGCATGCATGAATCCCCGTCATTGGCTTGAAGTGTGGTGTAACATCCATATGAATCGTCAACCTAACCCTCACTTAGTCTAGGGATTTCTAGTTTGAAATCATGGTGCCACATCAAAATTGTTCCATTGTTACTCAAAAACACACCTCTCCATACATATGTTTGGGCCACACGCATGCAGTGGTTGTGTTCGGGGACTAGCTACTTGCGTGATTATTGGCGAGCTAGCCCATCTCCGGGGTCGCATGGACGGCCATCACTTTGACCAACAACATGAGAGAGGTTGTACGACCAAGGTGGATTATTCTTGGTCCGTTTTACGATCCATCTTGGTGAGATATATGCCTCTCTGGCCCGCCAACTGAAATTGTGTGTGTGTGGGGGGGGGGGGTTGCTACTTCACACTTTGCTAGG